>NW_027507785.1:193611959-193803076 GCF_037356315.1 Lithobates pipiens | reverse complement strand
GACGAGAGAGAGAGAGAGAGGACGAGAGAGAGAGAGAGAGAGAGAGGGACGAGAGAGAGAGAGAGAGAGAGGGGACGAGAGAGAGAGAGAGAGAGAGGGGACGAGAGAGAGAGAGAGAGAGGGGACGAGAGAGAGAGAGAGAGGGGGACGAGAGAGAGAGAGGGGACAGAGAGAGAGAGAGAGAGGGGGGACGAGAGAGAGAGAGAGAGAGGGGGACGAGAGAGAGAGAGAGAGAGGGGGGACGAGAGAGAGAGAGAGAGAGGAGAGAGAGAGAGAGAGAGAGGGGGGACGAGAGAGAGAGAGAGAGAGAGGGGGGACGAGAGAGAGAGAGAGAGAGAGAGAGAGAGAGAGAGAGAGAGAGAGAGAGAGAGAGAGAGAGAGAGAGAGAGAGAGAGAGAGAGAGAGAGAGAGGGGGGGCCCCCAAAACAGAGCAGAATCCGTAAAGAACATAGCCGCGTTTTCATCAGGAAATCAGTCCAGAGCAAAGATATGCAGCCAAAGCAAGTGCTTCAGCAAACTAAATGTATTCTATTTAGGGGTAACATCTACTTTAAAGGCCAACTCTACCCTTTAGATCAGGTTACACCCATATTTAGGCTGTAAAATGTAATGTGGTGCCAAAAGCCCCACCCCACATTAAAGACTGCAGCAGCTGTCACTTTTGAAGTTTGCGCGACAGTATACAAATGAACAAAGTCACATCTGACACAGCACTGCAGTCCACTGTTACTTCCTGCGGCTCAGTACCTGAAAGTTTTAGTAAATATAAAAACTGCTAAATAACTTCCCATCAGCAGTATATAACAGTCTTGTGACTTCTATCAGTGCCTGGATAAAGCTTGTAGATGGAGTTTTCATACTGTGCTGGCTATCCTATCAGGATGCAGGACATCTGAACCTCTGTCTGGACAGTGCTGATTGGCCCTGTGCTATTCACATGCACTCAAAAAAAAAAAAAAAACACCCACAAAAACTCTAACTGGAAACAATTTTTCTAAATTTTGTTTTGGTTATAATTTTACGTGTGGCCTAATGCACCAACAGTCTACATCATTAGATCTCTCCACCCCCAATTACTTACCATTTTCCACAAAGATGTACAGAAGAATGGCTCTAATCTTGTCATAATTATCCAGTTCTTTATTCAACAAGACTGGCAGTAGAACTCGCATGTGCTCTTTCACCTTCAGCCCCTCAGCATCTGTCCCTAGTGCCAGATCCTGCAATACACAGTGTCAGGTTAAGCATTTTATAGCAACGTTCAGTAAACTTACAATAGATCAGGTTATGCCATTTGCCATTTGTTTTAAATTTAGCTTAGTTCAAGGTTTTAGTAGAATGTGTTGCAGATTATTAGATTTTGCAGGTAACTGAAAAGATGCAGATTAGCACAATTTCTTATACAATTTTGTTTTGCTTGTAGTGCTGCATAGTACATCAGTCAGGGACAGTAATGTGAGTAAAGCTACAAAATAATTCTCAGAAATCCTTTTATCAATTTCATTCGAGTCCCGAAGTAATTTTTTCATGCAAAAAACTGACCGTTTGTCCATTTACATCTGTTTTGCGTCCAATCCATTTTGTTAAACAGAAGAAAAATAGGGCTTTGATCTGTTCCAAAAATAGATGTTGATGGAATTAAATGTAAATGGATTATCTATCATTTGTTTACATCCATTTTCCATAGAGATGCATTGATGTCCTTTTTTCATCAGTCAATGGATGGATGAAAAAAACAGACAAATGGTGCATGTGTGAAAAGGGGCATTAGTTGTCAGTGTGATTTAGAGAGGAATAAAAAAAAAAAAAAAAAAAAAATGATATGGCTGCGATCATTGGGAGCAGAAGAATTTTGGGTTCTTTGCTGGTAGCTTATAGTAGTAACAAGAAATATGCAGCTAAAATCAAGGCAATATCCATTACCATTTACCACCAAATGAAAGCCCAATTTGTCCTAAAAAAAACTTGGTATAATCCACCTGGATACAAAAATTGTGATGATAAGTAAAGTTTTACTAACACGTGTAAAAATTGCAAAATTGTGCTTAGGAGTTAACATTTGTTTTACCCTTAAGCGTGAAGGGGTTAATGTCATCAAGCATACATACCTGTTCAACTTTACACAGCTTCTCGAGATTTCCCTTGAATTTTTGCATACAGTCTTCAGCTAGACCAAGATGCAATGTTTGCTGTAAAAGTAGTAGGAAATTAAACAAATACAAGTATTGAACTTCATTTAATA
This sequence comes from Lithobates pipiens, assembly GCF_037356315.1. NCBI lineage: Eukaryota > Metazoa > Chordata > Amphibia > Anura > Ranidae > Lithobates > Lithobates pipiens. The sequence continues at coordinate 193,800,834 of NW_027507785.1, read as the reverse complement.
TTGATCACAAAAACATTGACCCGATAAAAATATAAGCCTTTTGTTTTATTATGCATTTGTTTCACTCAGTAAACATTCACACATCTTGGCAGAATACAAGACATGTATTCTTCTTACCTTGCTGATCTGTTTTCTGATATGTGGCATTTTTTTCATAAGGCTGGACAAATTACTTATGGAAAGCTGTTAAAAAAAAAAGAAAAGAAAAAGAAAACGTGGGTTAAGTTTGCAACACAAAACTTATTCCAACTTTTTATAAAGCTGTTGGGCTATGCCCTTACTTTGACAAAAACTGATGTGCTATAAAAGCCAAACCTGGGCCTGGCATTAAGACTATGTTGTGGGTGAAAGAAAATGGAGAGGGACCATGTAGAGAACATGCAGTAAATTGTGGGTAGGATGGCTGGCAACTACTGCTACATGAAGGGATGGTAACTAATGGGGCACGGCAGAAACACAGAACTGACAGACAAGCTGGTACCAGAGGCTGTACAGACTATCCAGGCTTGCACTTGGCAGCACAGCACATTTTTTTCACTGAATTGTAAGTGTGGAGCCCCATTGCCCAACTGGGTGCATGCAGTCTTTTGACACTTGTTTTGTGGAACTTGCCCCCCAGCAGAAAGCTTCAGTTAAAGTGAAAGTAAACCCTCCTATCTTTTTCAGCCAAGGAAGCTGGCATCTTGGCCTCTGATCTACAACTGCCATGATGCTGCACATCTGATCAGCTATGACACCAGCCATTGGATGGTAACACGCATTACATTCCCAGCATGTGCTGGAAAAGTAACTTTTTTGAAACTATTAAATGGATGGGTTTACTTCCGCTTTAAAGTAGAACTATAGGCAAAACTCCCCCCCCCCCCCCCCCCCATTTTGGATAAAGCAAGGGAGGGTTGTAACCCCTGTAGACATCCCCTCACTTTCTGTCTCATACAGGAAGTGAAAGAAAATCCCTGCAAATTAAGGGGATCCCTTGGGGACCCCCGGGTCACCAGAAATTGTATACCCATCGGAAGATTTCCCTTCTATTACTCTTCTGGGGACAACCCAAAATGTGGGATTTTCTTTTACTTTCAATGATAATGGCAAACAGGAGATCTAGCTCTATCTATATCTATATTTTGCTTTTCGTTATATTTCAATACGTTCCTAGACTTTGGCAGTCTTCTGATGCAGGTCCAAATTTCCCAAATACACCTTCGTATGTTTCCGACCATCTCCTGTAGAATCTCCGACAATTTTTTGTAGCATTTCACATAATGAATTATGTGTTGCCCATTGGCAGATGCTGCACCTTAGGTTCCCTATTGCCTGTAAGCTAACCATCACTACTTTAAAAAGCAAGGCTAATGCCCTGTACACACGGTCAGACATTCCGCCAACAAAATCTGTCGGATTTTGGCCGAAACTTGTGTTGCATACACACGGCCGGACAAAGTTGTTGGAAAACCGATCGTTCGGAACGAGGGGACGTCAGTTGCGCACAATGGGACTACGTACAGGCTAGTAGCCAATAGCTTTGGTCTCGTAATTTAATCTGAACATGCGTGGCACTTTGTCTGATGGAATTCTCTACAAATGTTCGGAAAAAGTCCGATTGGATTTTGTTGTTGGAAAATTTTAGATCCAGCTCTCAAACTTTTTCCGTCAGAATTTCTGACGGAAAAGGTCCGATAGAGCCCACACAGGATCGGATTTTCCGACAACATAATCCAATCGGACCTTTTCCGTCAGAATTTCCGACCGTGTGTACAGGGCATTAGTGTATTTTCTGTGAATGCCTAGATAAAAATTCTAGCAGTGTTTACCTTGCTTACAGCTTTTGGTATTACGTTATCTACCATATATTAGTTATTATAGAATATATAAAACCTTTATAGATCGGCCACTACATGGAGCGCTCAGTGGTGTAGAGCCCATGAACCTCATGCAGGTCATAGATCTACAAATGTGAAAGGAGACAGCAAAGCACAACTTTGTAGCGCTGCAAAGCAGAAAGCAAGGCATAGGTGAGTGAAATATGACTTAAGGCCAATTCACACTATGTGCAGTGACAGACATTTCCCCACAGGGACACACAGGAAACAACTGTTTCCTATGTGTCCCATTCACACTGCAAAGCAGCCCAGTGCTAACGCATGCTGCATTTTATCACAGCGCACTGGCCCATATTGCACTGCATCATCAGGCAGCAAGACGCTGAACATTGCAGTTGATGAAGTGTACATTTCTTTTTCGTACATCACGGGACACAGAGCCATAGTATTAACTATATGGGCATATAGGCACCTTCAGGTGATGGACACTGGCACACCCAAGACAGGAAGTTTACTCCCTATATAACCCCTCCTCTTACCAGGAGTACCTCAGTTTTTCCACCAGTGTCTAAGGTGTTGGTCACGAGTGAAGATGTGTCCTGAAAAGCTCAGCTGGATTTAAACAGCCTCTACTGACCGGATCCATCTAAAGTGCCATTGAGGCCAAAGTGGATGGTACCCGAGCCTGGTATTAGAAGAATGAGGTTTTGCTTGTAACGCCTCTTTGAAGGGCTGGACCCGGGACCCAGTGCTTTGGTCATGCTCACATTACCATAAAGTTTTTCCTGGCGGGGCGCTATACAGGTCCAAAGGTAGTGGAACCCCGATAAAATAAAAGTCACCCGGTCCTCAAAGGTTTTCTAAATGTAGTCTGCCGTGATGGGTGAAGGTTGGATCTGTCTGATATCAGCAGAAATTCTGCGGCGAGGATAAGGTAAGGAAAGAAGCCTAGGAACTGTGACTCCTTTGGTAAAATGTTGTCATTCCTTAAATCTTCACTAGAGGGAGTAAATGCACACACTTTAATAAATTGTCTCTCAGCGCACAGCGTGTGTGGGCTCAGCCAGCAGCACTTCCCAGGGGGGATTCCTCATACAGGAAAGATTTGCCAATACTGCGCTTCTCCCCCCTGGAGGGACTAAGGGGCTGGAAGGCACAATCGTTTGTGCCCCCCCCCACTCATGGGTACGGTGGCTTCCTTAGCGCTATTTTGTTCCCCCCACAAGTAAAGCACCATTGCCTCATGGAGGGGGTGTGGCTTAGGGGGGACGTAGCGTCCACAAGGACGCACAGTGCAGGAGTGGGGGAAGCAGAGTCCAGAAGGCAAACTCTTCAGAGCTGGAGAGTAAAAACGTGCTACTTGCGTTTGAATTGGAAAAGTAATCTACCGCCTGTTACTGTCCAACTGTAAGGCATCATGCACAGTTGCACGCTGCAGCTCAAAGCAACTGCTCCACCTGGTGTTTGAGCGGTTTTAGCGTTTCAGCTGCCTGTTAACTCACCTCCAAACTGACCTTTAAAAAAATAAAAAATAAACTGCCCTACCACAAAATTCCTGAAGTGAAAAAGTTAAATCACCTATAGTGTGCAATGCATGGCCACTAGAGTTAACAGGCAAAAAAAAAGCTCAAAAAGAGGGAGCTCAAACGCCTGTAGGAGCAGCTACTTTGAGCTGTACTGTGCATATGACCTTACTGCTGCTAGGTCCTTGCCATCCTGGAATGAACATAAAAAAAAAAAAATAAATCTGTGAAATGTTTCTTTCACAAGTTTCGTAAGAAGTTGAACTAGAAGCAAGAATTTTTTTTTTTTTTTTTTTTTTTTTTTTTTATGTTTACAAAATAATGTAAGTTTGAGGTACTGTTCAAGTTGCTCCTCCTCATGCCTAACATTACTTAACTTTAATGCACTTGGGTTGGTTGTTGTGAACTTGTGATGTTTGTTTTACACGTGACGTCATCAATGATGACATAATATTTCATGTTCTGTGAAATTTGAGCTTTTCAATTTCAAGGCATAATGCCTGCACATGACTGCACAGTTGTACAATGCAGCTGAAAGCAGCTGCTCCTCAAGGCATTTGGGCAGTTTTTCTGCCTGTTAACTCCTCCCCTCCACGTCAGCCTATTGCACACTATATGTAGTTTCAGGAGTTTAGTGGCAGGGAAGTTTACAGGCAGAAAAATATACCAAAGGTTTCCATTTCCAATTTCTTTGGATTTTTTTTCTGCCTGCTGCCTGTAAACTGCCCTGCCACTAAACTTCTGAAACCGCATATAGTGTGCCTGGCCATGAACACATAGGCTAACATGGAGGAGAAGAGGTAACAGGTAGAGAAAAAAAAAAAAAAGCTCAAAAGAGCTAAAAACACCTGGAAAAGCAGCTGCTTTGAGCTGCATTGTACATGAAGCCTTACTGCAGTGCTAAATGCCAACCTAACACACATCCTATCCTGCAATGAACATAATTTGATCTGTCTGTGAAAATGTGTTTCTTTTACAAATGTGTAAGAAGTTGAACTAGAAACAAACACATAATGTTGTGTGTGTGTGTGTGTGTTTTTTTGTTTTGTTTTTTGTTTTTTTAACATTTTATAATGTCGTGTGAGTTCTTGGTTCTCCTCATGCCTAAACATTGTGACCTGACATTATTTTATATAACCTGTTCAGCTTTGTGACCAGCAAATAAAAATGTTTCGTTTATTTCATAATGTCTTTTGAGTTTCAATTCCTCATATTATAAGGAAAATGTAATAAATTGAATAATCTTTCATTATTAAAAAAAAAAAAAGTCACATGACACAAAACAGGTATCAGTAAGTACCCGAGGTAAAGTATCAGTACTTGTACTCTGTGTTGAAAAAGTGGCATCGATACATCCCTAGATGGAATGTACCAGCAGTTAACACTGCTATATCCAGTGTGAATAAAAGTCTAGCTTGTCCAGTAGACAATGCTCAAATACTTAATGATCCAACAGATAAAAAGTTGGGATTCCTATTAAAAATCCTCTTTCTTTGGCAGGTGCAGTTAGTGTGCAGTTGCTGCAATAGGCATCTGTCAATCCCTAAAGGACCAGTTTAGACAGGCCCTTAAGGAGGGCAAGCCCGGGATCCGACAATGGGCACCAAGAGTCTCACAGTGCAGAGGGAGGTGAAACATTCTAACTTGGGCAGAAAGGAATGTTCCATGCCTATCGGCAGTTTTCATTCCGGGAGAAGAGAATTGGCAGGCGGACTACTTGAGTCGCCAGCAGTTGTTCCCGGGGGAATGGTCCCCCTCCCTCCAGACGTAGATCTTCTGGCGTCCAGGTTCAACATTAAGTTGGTCAACTTTGTGTCCAGGACAAGGGATCCACTCACATGCGGAATAGATGCATTGGTGACCCCATGGGATCAGTTCTCACTAATTTATGCATTTCCCCCTATTCAGTTGCTGCCACAACTTCTTTGCAGAATCAAGCTGGAAAGAAAGCCGACAATTCGTGTAGTGCCAGCATGGCCCAGAAGGTCCTGGTATGCAGAAATCGTAAAGATGGTGGTGGAGGATCCATGGTCCCTTCCACTATGTCCAGACCTACTCTCACAGGGACCGATAGTCCAGTCCATCCTACCTTACAAACTCTAAATTTAACGGCCAGGCTATTGAAACTCACATTCTGAAGAAACGTGGGCTATCCGGGTCAGTTATCTCTACCTTGCCAGCTTCCAGAATCATATATTATAGTCTGGAGGGCTTAGGTTTCCTGGTTTGTATCCAAGGGGGGTTGGCACCCTCGGAAATTTAGCATAGGCTGAATTCTTGCCTTTCTACAATTAGGGGTAGAGATGAAGCTGGCCCTGAATACTATTAAGGGCCAAGTCTCGGCTTTATCTGTCCTATTTATAGTGATGCACCAAAATTTCGGCCGCCGAAACATATCGGCCGAAAATGCCCTTTTCGGCAATTTGCCGAAAGAGAAAAACGGCCGATAATGGAGCCGAAAATGGGGCGTGGCCTGGGTGGGGGCGTGGCTCCTCCCCCCGCCCCTGGTGACACCCATCATGGGGGGTGCATAGCGCAGGAGAGCCGCCTGTTTGATCACAGCGCCGGGAACATCACAGCTTTCATTTCAATAGCTGTGTGTTCCCAGCCGCGCACCGTCACACACAGCCCCCCCCCCCTCCCTTGTCCGGACACTTAGATAGACAGATCATCCGCAGGATTGGACGGATGATCTGTCTATCAAAGTGCCCGGACAAGGGGGAGGGGCTGTGTGTGACGGCGCACGGCCGGGAACACACAGCTATTGAAATGAAAGCTGTGATGTTCCCGGCGCTGTGATCAAACAGGCGATGGAGGCGGCTCTCTTCCCTGCACAGGCTGGCTGCAATGGGACACACTTGGCTGCAAAATGGGGGACACTGGCCTGCAATGGGGGATGCCTCCTGTACCACGTTTTCTGACCATCTCCTGTACCGTGTCCCCAGTCTCTGACCATCTCCTGTACCGTGTCCCCAGTCTCTGACCATCTCCTGTACCGTGTCCCCAGTCTCTGACCATCTCCTGTACCGTGTCCCCAGTCTCTGACCACCTCCTGTACCGTGTCCCCAGTCTCTGACCACCTCCTGTACCGTGTCCCCAGTCTCTGACCACCTCCTGTACCATGTCCCCAGTCTCTGACCACCTCCTGTACCATGTCCCCAGTCTCTGACCACCTCCTGTACCATGTCCCCAGTCTCTGACCACCTCCTGTACCATGTCCCCAGTCTCTGACCACCTCCTGTACCATGTCCCCAGTCTCTGACCACCTCCTGTACCATGTCCCCAGTCTCTGACCACCTCCTGTACCATGTCCCCAGTCTCTGACCACCTCCTGTACCATGTCCCCAGTCTCTGACCACCTCCTGTACCATGTCCCCAGTCTCTGACCACCTCCTGTACCATGTCTCCAGTCTCTGGCCACCTCCTGTACCATGTCCCCAGTCTCTGGCCACCTCCTGTACCATGTCCCCAGTCTCTGGCCACCTCCTGTACCATGTCCCCAGTCTCTGGCCACCTCCTGTACCATGTCCCCAGTCTCTGACCACCTCCTGTACCATGTCCCCAGTCTCTGACCACCTTCTGTACCATGTCCCAAGTCTCTGACCACCTCCTGTATAAAAAATTTTTTTTTTAAAAACAGTCATTTTCGGTATCGGTGCTGTTTCGGTATCGGTTTCGGTTTTCGGCCTAGTGTATTTTTCATTTTCGGTATCGGTACCAAAAAACCCATTCGGTGCATCCCTACTTATTTAAAAGACTGCTTGCTTCGCATTCTTTGGCCTGGTTTTTATGCAAGGGGTGATGCGGCTTAATCCACCAGTTAGATCACCTTTGAAACCTTGAGACTTGAACTTAGTTTTGTCAGTATTGCAAAAATAGCCCTTTGAACCGATAAAGAATACTCCCTTAGTCCTTTTGACAACGTAGTTAGTGTTCTTGGTTGCTATATCCTCAGCAAGGAGGGTTTCGGAATTGGTTGCTCTTTCTTGTAAAGAGCTATATTTGATTATTCACGAGGACAGGGTCATGTTGCGTCCACGTCCAAGTTTTCTGCCAAAAGTGGTCTGAGGGTTTCACCTGAACCAAGATATTGTCCTACCATAGTTTTTTCCAAAACCATGTTCTAGGGAAGAGACGTTACTAAATTATCTTGATGTGGTGAGAGCAGTCAAGGTCTATTTACAGACGACTGCTCAGATCCGGAAGACTAATGTCTTATTTGTGCTGCCAGAAGGCCCTAGGAAAGGACAGGCAGCATCGAAATCCACTATTTCTAAGTGGATTCGGCAAGTTATAATTCAGGCTTATGGTTTAACCAGTTCCCGACTGGCGCATGCCTATGCACGTCGGCAGAATGGCACGGGCAGGCATATTGGCGTATTTTTATTAAATGCCGCCCTGCCATCGCATGCGCGCCTCCGGCGGCACGCTCGCGTGGCGGTCGAGACCCCCGTGAGTCTGGTCGCAGGTCCCGCGGACTCTATCGCCACAGGGATACCCGCGATCATCTCACGGGATGGCTGAACGGGGAGATGCCGTTGTATTCAGCATCTCCCCGTTCTGCCTAGCAACAAGTGACGCTGATCTCTGCTCCATGTGATTGGAGCAGACAGAGATCAGTGTTCACTAACACAAAGCCCAGCCCCCCACAGTTAGTAACATGCCCCTAGGAACACTTAACCCCTACACTGCCACCCTCTGGTTAACCCCTTCACTGCCAGTGTCATTTACACAGGAATCAATGCATTTGTATAGCATTGATTGCTGTATAAATGACAATGGTCCCAAAAATGTGTCAAAAATGTCTGATGTGTCCGCCACAATGTCGCAGTCACAATAAAAATCGCTGATCGCCGCCATTACTAGTAAAAAAAAAAATGTTAATAAAAATGCCATAAAACTATCCCCTATTTTGTAAACGCTATAACTTTTGCGCAAACCAATCAATAATCGCTTATTGCGTTTTTTTTACCAAAAATATGTAGAAGAACACGTATCGGCCTAAACTGAGGGAAATTTTTTTTTTTTTTATATATATATATATATATATATATTTTTGGGGGATATTTATTATAACAAAAAGTAAAAAAATTATGCGTTTTTTCTAAATTGTCGCTCTATTTTTGTTTATAGCACAAAAAATAAAAAAAACTGCATGGGTGATCAAATACCACCAAAAGAAAGCTCTATTTGTGGGGGGAAAAAAAAAGGACATCAATTTTGTTTGGGAGCCACGTCGCATGACCGTTCAATTGTCAGTTAAAGCGACGCAGTGCCGAATCGCAAAAAGTGGTCTGGTCTGAAAGTGGTTAAAAAGGTAAGATTCTGCCTTTTCAAGTCAAAGCGCACTCTACATCACCAGGCCTCCATGGCTCAGTTCTGTAAGGCCGCAAATTGGTCTTCAGTACATACATTCACCAGGTTTTATCAGGTGGATGTAAAAAGGCATGAGTATATTGCCTTTGGGTGCAGTGCGCTGCAGACAGCAGTATAGATCCTCAAGTCTGGGAGCGCCCAGACTTGAGGAAATAGCACTGCTATGGGACGTCCCATATAGTCAATACTATGGCTCTATGTCGAGTGATGTACAATAAAGAAAATAGGATTTTTATAACAGCTTACCTGTAAAATATTTTTCTTTGAGTACATCACCAGACAGAGGTCCATCCCCTCTTTTGGGATTTATGTATATTGATTTGCTACAAAAACTGAGCTACTCCTGGTAAGAGGAAGGGTTATATAGGGAGTGAACTTCCGGTCTTGGGTGTGTCAGTGTCCATCACCTGAGGGTGCCTATATAACCATATAGTTAATACTATGGCTCTGTGTCCTGTGATGCAGTAGGCTGAATCGTGCAACACACTGCCCCTTAAACGGCAGCAACGCAGAGTGGCCCTAGTGCTGAATCGCAGTGTGAATTGGCCCTTTCCCCATTGCAAATACAACCTGTACATAAACGCTTTTAATACTAGAAGAAAATAAAAGTCTCTAAAATAAACAGTGGAAATTGTAAACATTTTCTTTAACCCAGTATTACCTTGCCTTCAGCTTCTTTTTTGCTAGAAGAAATTTCTTTAACAAGTTTTGGTATCTCACTGTGAAAATAAAATTGAAATACAGTATGAAAATTCTAATGTTTGAAACAAAATTACTAAAACAGAAAGAAAGTTCCAAAGCTGAACTGTTAAGGGCTAAACCAAAGTTCACTGCTATAAAAGAAAATGTTCTCACTTCAGGCCTGAAGCTCCTACAACTGTCAATGGCCTAGTGGTGAAATTGCCATATCTGTGTTTATTAACACACCACTAAAACATTATAGAAATCTATAACCTCCCTAAATATGTTATTAACCAGTGTAGCCCTGGAAGATTTGGCTGCTCAATGACCAGGCAATTTTTTTCCGAAACAAAATGTATGTCCTCCCCCCCCCCCCCCACACAAACAGAGCTTTCTTTTGGTGCTTTGATCATCTATTTATTTTTTTTGCGCAAAAAAAAAAAAAAAAACCAGAGCGTAAATTTTGAAAAAACAATATTTTGTATTTTTTGCTATGATAAATATCCCCATTTTTTTTTAATAGCTATTTTTTTCCCTCAGTTTAGGCCGATATGTATTCTTCTACATATTTTTGGTAATAAAAAAAAAAAAAAAAAAAAAAAAAAAAAAAATCGCAATAAGCGTATACTGATTAGTTTGTGCAAAAGTTAGAGTGTCTACAAAATAGGGGCTAGATTTATGGCATTTTTATTTTTTTACTAGTAATGGCAGCAATCTGATTTTTAATCAGGACTGTGACATTATGGTGGACACTTGACACATTTTTGCAACCATTGACAATTATACACCAATCAGTGCTATAAAAATGCACTGATTACTGTGTAAATGTCACTGGCATGGAAGGGGTTACCACTAGTGGCAATCAAGGGGTTAACTGTTCCCTGACTGTGTTCTCCAACTGTGGAGGGGGTGGGGGGGACTGACTATAGGAGATGGCAGATTGTGGTTCCTAGCTATTAGGAACTCACGATCTGCCTCTCCTCACAGAACTGGGATTTGTGCATTTACGCACACACACACACACACACACACACACACACACACACACACACACACACACACACACACACGACTCCCTGTTCTGCCTCTCGTGCCCGCGAACATAGGCCCTGCAATGCAGCATGTGCTAGCACCTGCTATCCCACTTTAAGGAGCCGACGTACAGCTACGACGGTTCGCGAGATCGTGCCGAACTGCCTCAGTATAATGACAGCGGCTGGTCAGCAAGTGGACTGTATGTATGATGCATGAATACATACTCTAAGACATCAGCGATATGTTTGTGACGAATTTTCACCCAGAGTTCATCAGATTCATCTAGGCGGCCTTCTTTGTCCTTTGTTCCAAGGGAGGTGTCTGCCCGATATCTATTATATAATACAGCAGAAAAAGAATTAAAAACAAACATTATTTGACATGCTTCCATTTAGCATATGTTGATCTCCTTTGTGTATTCATTTCACATCTGTGCAGTAATCTAGCACGAAACAACTTCTGCATTTTTCTGCCTCTGCAATAGCTTTCTGTAAACTGCTCTCTCCCTCTCTCATTGAGCTGGATGAATGGTATTGTATCCACTCCATTATAAGTTTTTTTGTTCCCAGATGGTAGTGGATAGACCCTCCTGGGTTCCACCCACAGCTAGGCTTTCTGCACATGCCATGCAACACATTAAGTCACCATTGGATTAAAAAAAGGTAAAATCTAGGTTTGCAAAGGCATTGTGCACGCAAAGCAGATTTATATCTTTTGTAGCCTTTGAGAAATATACTTTAATCGTTTTTTTTGTACCTTGTTTTCAGCTTAAAAGTGGAATTCCACTCAAAAAGCAAAATTTGCCAATGATTAGTATGCCAAATAACTTGCATTTTCTGAGATGCCGATTGTCTAGATTAGAAAAAATGAGTAGTCTAAAGCTAGACAATCAGCAATTTCCTGTTCTGTATCATCAATGGTCTGTCTGTTGAGCTGAATGTGGCAGCTCACAGGCACATCCTTAAACCAGGGCTCAACAAACCCCAGGTGCCAGGTCGCCATTGCGACCAGAAATTGCACCCTGGCGCCTAGACTGCCACCAGCCCACTCACTATAACTCGTGATGCCCCAGACATGCAGTTCATTAACACTGACTGCCGTCCTCCTCCCTTTCTCTACACTCAGCGCGGCGCTTGATGCTTGCCAGAGCCGCCGAGTGTGTGAAACTGGCAAGTAACAGAGAGAAGAGGAGAGGAGGATCTGTCATTTGAGCTTGATGTCGGGAGTGGGCGAGACCCAGCTGGGGTGGGCAGGACCCAGCAGCTATCAAACACCAGCCAATGGATCTGGGTGGGCCGCTACGTGTATGTGGCCCCGCCCCTTTTCTTAAGCTGCCCAATCATTGGCTGGTGTTCGATAGCGGCTGGGTCCTGTCCACCCCGGCTGGGTCCCACCCAACCCTGACATTAAGCTCAATCCTGACAGCTTCTCTCTGTTACTTGTCAGTTTCACACTGAGTGCGCAGTGTGAAACCTGCCAGTGCTAATCAGTGCCATCTGCCGGTGCCGACCAGTGTCTGCAAGTGCCACCTGCCATCGCCAACCAGTGCCGCCGCCAATCAGTAGCACCTGCCAGTGACAACCGGTGCCCCCACCAACCAGTGTCACATGCCACCGGCAATCAGTGCCACCACCAACCAGTGCCACCACCAATCAGTGCCACGTGTGTGCCACCTGCCAGTGCCAATTAGTGTCACCAAAATCAGTGCCAACCAGTGCCACCTGCCAATGCCAACCAGTGCCACCTGCCAGTACCATCTGCCAACCAGTGCCACCTGCCAGCGCTAACCAGTGCCACCTATCACTGCCTGCCAGTGCTATCCATCAGTGCCACCGCCAATCAGTGGCACCTGCTAGTGCCAATAGTGCCAGTTCCATACCAGTGCCACCTGCCAATGCCAACCGGTACCATCAGTGTCACTGCCAATCAGTGCCACCGCAACCTGCCGGTGCCAACCAATGCCCCCTGCCAGTGCCACATGCCAGTGCCACCCACTGCCAATCAGTGCCACTGCCAGCATCACCTGCCAGTTCTTCATGCCAACCAGTTCCATCTGTTGCCAGCCTATAACCCTGACGTTACAGTTGGAGTTATTGACTGGGTGCTCAGTTAAGAGTTATGGGGCGAAAATTACCAGGCCTTACCCCGGGAGCGGACAATCAATACCACTCTAAAAACTGGCTCCTAACTTTTTTAACTGGCTCCTAGATTCAAAGCAAATTTGTCAAGCCCTGCCTTAAACCACTGTCAGCAGAGCTCTGAGTAACCTCGTTCCTGCCCCATCCCAAAAGCTGTGTTGTCACGTGACAGGGGGACTTTTGAAAGAAAAGGAGATAAAAAAAAGCATATTAAGACTTTTGAACAATGCATCATTTCTACTATTGTGGTTAGTGAATGTTTAAAAAAAAAAAAAAAAAAAAAGAAGGAGTTGAAGAGAAGCATTTCCTTCAACTTTAAGTACAAAGTTGTACAATCTTTATGAGACCCCAGATTCTCAAATCATTTACCATTTCCAAAGTCACCCCCATGCTTAATTTGTGCAGCCACCAGGTTTTTAGTAAGAACAGGATCTGCATGCTGCAGACTCCACAGGAGGAGGGGGAGTATTCAGAACAATAGGTGTTTAGTTTACAGCTAAGTTAGTGTTGGGGGGTTAATGTTTTTTGGGTTGTGTTAGCCCTTGTATACATGGTCGGACATTCTGACGGAACATGTCAGATCGGACCGTGCTATCGGACAATCCAACCATGTGTGGGCTTCATCAGACTTTTTCTGTCGGAATGTCTGAGCAACAAAGTTTGAGAGCTGGATATAAAAATTTTCCGACAACATAATCCGATCGGACTTTGTCTGATCGTTTGTAGAGAATTCCGATCGGACAAAGTGTCACACATGCTCAGATCAAATTCCTAGACCAAAGCTATTGGCTACTAGTCTGAACGTAGTCCCGTCGTAACTAAACGTCATCACGTTACGAACGATTGGATTTTCCGACAACTTTGACCTTGTGTATGCACCAGTTTCGGACAAAATCCGTCGGATTTTGTTGTCGGAATGTCTGACCGTGTGTACAGGGGCTTAGAGAGAGTTGGGTTTCAGGCTGACATTATCGACTTTGTTAGGCGTTAGAGTTGCAAGGAGTTAGGAACAAAATTAAAGAAAAAAAGGAGGGAGAAGGGGTGAGAAAAATATATCAGCTGCCATTAGTCAAATGGAGCTAGAGCAAAAAAGACATAGGTTGTTAGTCACAGTTAAAGAAAAAATGTTAATCCAAAGAAATTTTATATGGTAAACTCCTTCACGGGCAGATGTATAAATTCTCCAAATAAAAAAAAAAAAAAAAAAAAAAAAACAAGTCCCCATTGTTCTCGTGCTGATGTTAAAGTGCAATGATGGACACAGAGATATATATCCACGTACCAGGGAGATAGTATAAGTCCCTAAATACTGCAATTACAAATGTGTTGTTCTTTTTTCAAGCCACAGATATATCCACATGCTAGGTTTCCTGTAGCGTGCAGGTAAATTCTCCCTGCCTTGGGCATTCACTGATTCATCACTTTCAACCCCGATGGATCGGACATTGTAAAGAGTATGAGTGGATTACTCATGCATGTTCTATATACAATAGAACACCAACAAGCAAATAGACCAATTCACATCATACCTGCCATCAATCTGTAGGTGGATATTATATTGAAAAAGCTGGTAAACGTCACAAATGCATGTATGACTGGGAAAAGCAATTAGCGGACCTCCAGCTGTTGCAAAACTACAAGTCCCATCATGCCTACGCCTCTGGGTATCATGCTTGTGGCTGTCAGAGTCTTGCTATGCCTCATGGGACTTGTAGTTCTGCAACAGCTGGAGGTCCACTAAGTGCATATCCCTGATGTATGATGTAGTCTTGTGCTTAACTGATACATCGATTGATATGGGGGTGTGTGTATGTATATATATATATATATATATATATATATATATATATATATATATATATATATATATATATATATATATATATATATATAATATGTATGTATGTATGTATGTATGTGCGTGCATGTATATATATATATATATATATATATATATATATATATATATATATATATATATATATATATATGTATGTGTATATGTGTATGTATATTAGATGATGGAACAAAGATATTAGGTTCTGTCTATCTATAAATCGGAACGTCTATCTGATGTATGAATGTTTTTTTTCAGTTCATTTATCATAACACAGAAAATGTAGCAAAGAGTGATGATTGTGGTACACTGAGAATGGCTATATGGCAGTGTGTTAACACGAGTACAAATGAAACAATGTTCTATCGGTGAGGATACTGCGGAGAGCCTGGCAGTCTAAAAGCAATTAATGTGTCTTCTGAAGTGATTATTATCTTAGTATATGTATGATTATCACACTTTATGTATGGGAATTAATGTATGAAAAGAATGGAAATAATGTAGACACGTGGGACAGCACATCACACACACTTTTAGTGGTCTGAGCACTTGTGGATTTAATATATTTATTACTAGAAGTAATGGGTGGGTAGCACCTGTGTTTGATTTAACATAATTAAAGGTGGGGTGATGCCCTATATTTATGTGACAGCTGACTATGCCTTAGTTCTGACGAAGTTCCGGTATCAGAGGATGAAACATGTAAAACTTTTACGCTGGGACAGCACCCCTGCTCTATACCGACCCCCGCCTACACCTGGTTCTCATGTGGAAGCCTTTTTGAAAGCAAATGATGCACCATCTGAAATAACTATTCTGAATACCTTGCTGATGGTTTTTCCTGTGTACCAGAATCCTGGGCTTTGATTCTACTGTCCGCTGGACTATTATCAACCTGCTTTTGATAGTATTGAAATACTGCATAAATTGAAAATCCATAGAAAAATCAGAGATGAGGAACTCCTTGCTGAGGAATTGTATGCATTGCACATGCACTGACAGATGGATCTCCAGATAGGACTAGTGGAGATCTCTGCATTACCAGCTGGAGCCGTGAGTAACCACTATTGCTTAAAATATTGTATCATTTGTAATTGCAGTATTTAGTAGGGGTGCAACGGATCAAAAAAAATAAATAAATAAAAAAGCCCTCACGGTTCGGATCGTTCCTCGGATCAGAGTCACTGATCGGATCAGCATAAAAATCTCGCCACTGTAATATCCTTAATCTCCCCCACTGTAATATCCACGTCTTCTCCCACACTGTAATAGACACCTCCCCCACTCACTGTAATAACCACAGACCTCTCCCACACTGTATATCCACAGACATCTCCCCACTGTATACAGTATAGGAAGACTAGTGTTTAATCTTACCTTACCAGAATAGAAGTCAGCCAAAGGGGTGAAGATGTCAGCGTGCAGCTCACCACAGCCGCCGCCGGGTGTACCAAGGTGGCCACCGCTCTGGCGCTAGGCTGAAGCCGCGCCCTTTCCTAAGGCCGAGGCAGCGGAGCGCTCCACGGATCACGTGGTGTGCCGATCCGAACAGGTTAACCAGTTCGGATCATGGATTGGGGACGATCCGTTGCACCACTAGTATTTAGGGACTTATACTATCTCCCTGGTATGTTAATATAGAGCTCTGTGTCCAGCATTGCACTTTAACATCAGGTCGAGAACTATGGGGACTCATTATTGTTTTTGTTGTTTTGTTTTTATGGAGAATTTATGCATCTGCCCGTGAAGGAGTTTTTTTTTACCATATAAAATTTCTTTGGATTAACATGTTTTCTTTCACCATGACGAACAACCTATGTCTTTGATCTACCCCCATTTGACTGACTGACCATTATATTAACCATTTGAGTATATCAGAATAGTGTTGGATGTCCATCATTCCATTGTGGAGCAGTGTGACATATCTATTTTTTCGGAAACACACTGCTCCCTTTATTAATCTTATGCTACTTGTTCGTTTACAGGTGGCTTGGGGGGATTTTTCTAGGTATTATAAGGGGTGCTCTTATTTGGGGGAGGGAGGGGTCTGTGGATCGCTGATTTTACCCCATCCTTCCCCTTATTTTTGAGAGATAGTTAAATATTGCAATAGGTTGTCTGTTCATATTGACATAGGGTAATATAGAACATCTGGAAATTGTTATAATTCCTCTCTGCTCTATATACAGAGAATAAGCGGGAATAAGCGGGAATTTTTTGCTTGCTGTGACTTTTTGTATTTTGCCCTTTTTATACAATTATACTGTAGTTAACGCTTTAGGTGTGTGTATATATCACACATCTTTATTTTTTATTTAGTAATATTGTTCCCCCGATATATAATCGGTGAGTACTACTAGTTTATGAATTTAGGTGGGAATCACATTTTCTCTCTATTTCTGCATTCCTGGTAATATCCAAACATTTCATGAATAAAAAAAAAAAAAAAAAAAAAAAAAAAAAAGATCTACAGACAGAATGAAATATAAACATCAGGTTTTGTGCAAAAATTACTTGCATACAACAGTGCTTAACAAGGATATCATTTATTTGGAAAAGCAAAAAAGTACTTGCTTGTAAACATCATTTTCAATGGGCAAAAGATCATAAATCATAGCTTGAAAAGTTAGTTCATGCAGCACCGTAGAAACTGGATCAAATCCTCTGTCAAGTATAAGTAGCTGGGACTGACTTTTCTCCTGCGGTAAAAAACAAAAACTCTTTATCCTTACACCACAAAAAGCGGAACAATAAAAAAAGGATTATAATTAGTACAGAATTACATTTATTTAATAAAAAATAGCCATCCAGCGAGTATCCATGAGGGCAATAAATGACCATTTGATAAACTAGTCACTGAATGGATGCTAGTTAGTCTATAGAACCCAAACGACTAGTCTGCTAAGGTTATCCGGTGCTGTTTTTGCAGCACGATTTGCTCAGGTTTTGCTTACACATAGTGAACTCCTATGGGCAGGGCACGGTTACCTTTTATGTAGTTTGTTGACATACGTTACTTTTGTATATATTTTGTGAATTATCCCAAATAAAAGCTTTGTAAAAATGCTGGTGCTATATAAAATTAAGAATAATATCGATTCCTCAGGAGAAGAGGAAAACAATATATTCAATGATGTGGTAACAAGTGCCATTACATATTTTGTTTAGCCTGTGTAAATTTGTTTCTTATCATCAAATGGAATTATCGGAGCTGAACTTATGGAACTGTTGAATGTAATTTCCAGTCCCTGCAGTTATAGAACAAGAAATATTTTAAAGACAATTTCTATCCAAAAGCACTGTAGGTTTGACAGCTGAAATGCATACTCCATTTATCCTTAGCAGAATGTGTACAAATACAAACCAGAATCTTGTCTCTGGCCCTAAAAGTTAGTTGGTGAGCATGGCTTTAGCATTAGAGATTATGCAACTGCCAGTCACATCACTGACAGCAGAGAACAGAATCTTTGTTGAAGAAAGCTGAACCAGTGTGGGGAATGCAGGGACAAGTGCAAAGTGCTGCATGAATGCAGGACTCAAGTGCAAAGGAAAGAGAAAGTGGTAGGATCTGAGGAGAATAGCAGGCGGTGGTGCCATCACACTGATGACCAAACCTCCAGTGACCCAAGGACCACCTAGAACCTAAAAACAAAACCCCTCTAAAAAGCAGGTGGCACTGCAACACCTGTAAAAATAGAAACCATTAACAGGATGGATTTCTTATATAGCCGAGTCTTATTTCCACTCTTAACGAATATATCCCATTTAACAGTTTAACTAAACAATATAATGTAATGTCTCATCCGCCTTACCTTAAACGGGTTTTTTTCATCAGTCTTGTAATACTGAACAAGCTTCTCTTCCACTAAGTTAGCCAGATTTTCGGCATTATCTAGTGGTTCTCTTCAGACATAAAATGTAGACCAGAAAAATCACATTACATGAGCTCAATGAAAAATCATGCTACATACGGTACATGTAAACTATTACCTCTTATAGCGAACCCCAGGATTCTCTTCCAGAGTAGCACACAGTGTGACTATTTGTTCTGCGATGGTTTGCAATGCAGTTTCTTTATCCACACATTTATCTGGACTGTACAGCAGATGAAAGGCATCGGGCAGATTTAGCAGGAACACCTTGGAGAAAACAAAAATTGGGCTACTTAGGGGAAAAATAATGTACCCTTGGGTGACCGTACAGTGACCAAATGTGCGATTCTGTTCATGTGCTAATAACCGCCCCTCCGCAAAAAAAATAAAAAAAAAATACTCCTTGGTATCCATAATAAGTTCCAGCTGCTCCATGCATGGAGAAGGGTGTAAGGCATCTGCTTTATTATTCAGGATTAATCCAAAATCCTCCAGTATTTGAATTATGATAGAGATATCACAGGTCATCTCCAATGCAGACTCGGCTCATCCAATGGTCCAGTTACCCTACAATTGAGATCCCTCGGATCCGCAGTAGTGCCAGCACCGGTGTCAGAACTTTGGTGAAAACCTGTGAGGTAGATGCCAGGCTGAAAGAATAAACTACGCAGTGGAGTTTCACTACCACAACTAAAAAAATTTTAAAAAAATATTGATGGTTGCGGGAAATGGGAATGTGGAAGTAGGAATACCGGATGTTGATTGAGGCTAAGAAGTCTCCTTGGTGCAAAGAGGCTACAATGGACTGCAGGGATCCCATCCAGAACTTGCACTTTTACGACAGCGGTCAAGGCCTTCAGATCCAGAATTGGGCATACCGTATATACTCGAGTATAAGCCGAGATTTTCAGCCTCTTTTTTGAGGCTGAAAGTGCCCCCCTCGGCTTATACTCGAGTCATCGCTGTCTGCCCGCTCGATCAGCGTGTCGAGCAGACAGACAGCGGCCATTCTGATTCAAAAGCCGCGCCTCCGGCTCCCCCTTCGCCTGTGATAGGCGGAACACTGAATTTCCCAGCAGCCTGTGTTCCGCCTATCACGGACTTCGTATCATCCTCGTACTACGGACGAGGATGATACGACGTCTGTGATAGGCGGAACACAGGCTGCTGGGAAATTCAGTGTTCCGCCTATCACAGGCGAAGGCGGCGGCGCAGCTTTTGAATTTTACAATGGCCGCCGACGAACGAAGAGGGCACGGGACGGAGGCAAGGCACAGGACGGCACGGCACGGGACGGGACGGGACGGGACCGGAGGCAAGGCACGGCGGCGAGGCACGGCGGCGAGGCACGGCGGCGAGGCACGGAGGCAAGGAGGCTCGGCACGGGACGGAGGCTCGGGACAAAGGCTCAGGACACAGGTAGGCTGGACACACACACACACACACACACACACACACACACACACACACACGGATACACACACACACACAGGGATGGATGGATGGATGGAGACACACACACACAGGGATGGACGGACACACAGGGATGGACGGACACACAGGGATGGACGGACACACAGGGATGGACGGACACACACACAGGGATGGACAGGCATGTCTTACCCTCGGCTTATACACGAGTCAATAAGTTTGCCAGTTTTTTTGGGGGTAAATTGGGGGCCTCGGCTTATATTCGGGTCGGCCTATACTCGAGTATATACGGTATTCCCTTATTCATAATTGTAAAGAGGTTGGAACAGAATCCTCTGATCCATTCAGATTATGGCAGCAGATCTATCACCCCTTGAGCAAGAAGTGCTTGAGCTGCCAAATGCAGATTGGTTAAATGCTGAGGGGGACGTTGCAAATTTGAAGGAAAAAAAAGCATTCATGGTCAAAAGGATAGTACATTGCAAGGATTATAACGTCCTTTGTTGCGGATTCCTTTTCTTATTCTGAAGAAAATAGGATTTTTTGTACTCGCCGTAAAATCCTTTTCTCTGTAATTCACCGACTGATACAGCCTCTTCTCTTTAGACCATTGGGTTGTTATAAAAAATTGTAATACAGCACTATCTAAAGTTCAAATATTGACAAACTATAAAAACATATGTGAAAGTGAAGCTGCAACCTAAATGTGAGATACCCACAATATTAATACCAATTTTTAGAAAAAAGCTGCGCTATAATGATCAAATTCAATATCAATGAATATATAATAAACCCACATATGAAAATATCAATTAATGTGAAATATAATTCATGCAAAAAAAATTGAATATATATAAATAAATTGTGCATAAATAAATATGTACACTACTCTAATTAGAGCTTAAATTCAAAATATTAGTCCATCTCCAAACGTAAATCGTTTTTGCTTGTGATTTCCACTGCGATGAACCACACCACACCAAGGGAAGAGTGTCACCAAGAAAGCAGGAAAAAGACTTTCCACCACTGAAAACACTGACGCTTACCAGCTACATAGATCCCATATCAGAGATGAAATATCGCCACTGTCCCATCACTCCTTCTGGACCTGAAATGCATGGAGGATGTATCCCTTTAAAGGCACTCTGTTCCAATGCCCCTGGAAGACGTTCAGCCTCAGTACGTCAACAAGCAGCATAAGGTAAAGAAAAACATGAGGGGCGGGTGCTGTGTCAGTCGGTGAATTACAGAGAAAGGGATTTTACAGTGAGTACAAAAAAAAAAATCTTATTTTCTTCAGAATAACAAAAATGGCACAGCTTCTTCTCTTTAGACCATTGGGACGTCCCCAAGCAGTGCCAAAACGAGGGGTGGGAAAACAGCATAAAAAACTTCATCCACCATGGCATGTGGGAGCTAGTACAAACTTTACCCACAAAAAAAAACTAGTGTGTGTGGAGAAACCGCCACAAAAAAACAAGGGTGCTACTCAACGGAGAAGCACTACCCTCAAACCACACCAAAAACTGCGGTAACGAATGCAACAGTGCATTAACTTAAAAGGTACTGCGTTTTTACACAAAAAAAATAAACACAGGAAAAAAGGAAAAAATTGCATATGCAATTGCAACTGTACAGCCGCATGCAAAACTTTGTGGCCAAAACAGGCATCACCCGATGCACTGACATCTATTTTGTAGAACTTTGTAAAAACGTGGACAGACCACGCGCCGCTTTACATAATTGAGCGACAGGCGCTTGATGTCGGAAGGTCCAAGACGTTCCGATTGCCCTCATGGAGTGGGCCGTGACCGGACAGGGGGGCACCTGCCCGTTCAAGGCGTAGGCTTGTACTACAATCTGTCTGAACGACCTGGAAATGGTATCCGACGAGACCGCCATACCTTTCTGTGGACCAGCCACCAAAACAGTGAGTGACTTCCGGAAGGGTACCGTGGCAGACAAATACACCTTCAGAGCCCGAACCACGTCCAGAGCATTGAGGGCCACCTCCTTAGGATGTGTCGGCTTAGGACACAGAGATGGTAGCACAATGTCCTCATTGATGTGAAACGCTGAGATTACCTTCGGGAGGAAAGACTGTTGCGGATGCAACACCACCTTATCCTTGTGGATAGCCAGATAGGGTGACTTGCAGGACAAGGCCGCCAGTTCTGAAACCCTCCTGGCAGATGTAATGGCCACTAGAAAGACCACTTTCTGGGAAAGAGTCAACAGGGGAAACTGATATTTTCAAATGGCGGTTTCTGAAGCGCCGATAATACCAGGTTCAGATCTTCTTGTTCCTACTTGGTGATAGACTTATGCCACAGCAGTAATGTTGTCTGACTGGATTCTGACCGGACGCCCTTGCAGTCTCATTGACCATGTGGAGAGGCATAGCCTGATCGCTCTCAGTTCGAGCAGATTGATCAGCAACTTGGATTCCTCCGTCGACCAGAGGCCCTGAGTCGACTGAACTCCCATTACTCCACCCCAGCCGAATAGGCTGGTGTCCGCTGCGATCACTGTCCATTTCAGAGGTAGGAACGACTTCCCCGACTGAAGCACCGGAGACCTCAGCCACCAGATCAGGGAACCCCTGACTAACTGGCTCACCTGGATCAGTCGATCCAGAGACAACAGAGATCTGTCCCACTTTGTCAAGATCTCCTTCTGCAGGACTCTGGTGTGGAACTGGGCATATGGTACTGCCTCGAAGGAGGCCACCATGAGTACCTGGACTCGCATGCAGAAGCGCAGCGATGACCACTTGCAGTTCATCAGCAGTTTTACCGTGGCTCTGAGAGTCTGCAGCTTGTCTGAAGGGAGAAACTCTCACTTCCCTGGAGTCCAGCAGCCAGCCTAGGTACTCCAAATGCTGAGTCAGTATAGTCACCAACTTTTTTAGGTTCAACAGCAACCCAAATTCTTGCAGGGTCTGCATGGTGATCGCCACATCCTCCAACTCTGAGGCAGAAGAAGCTCTCAGGAGGAGATAGTCTAGGTAACCCACTATCGCGATCCTGCATTTCTGTAGCAACGCCAACAATGCCAATACCTTGGTAAAGACTCGGGGGGGGCGATACCAAACCAGAAGGGAGAGCCACAAACTGTTAGTGGGCTTCCCCGACTGCAATTGCAGAAACTTTTGATGCCGGAGGCATATGGGTAAGTGCAGGTACGCATCCTGGATGTCGAAGGATGCCAGGGAGTCACCCTGATGGAGTGCAGCGACTACTGAGTGAACTGATTCCATTCTGAACCACTTTCAAAGTGATTGAGGGCTTGTAGATCCAAAATTGTAGTTCCAAGAAAGAAACGGGTACGTCCAAACAGGTTTCAGTAGAACCCCTGGAAACGTTCCGATTCCGGAACAGGTACAATCACCCTGCGATTCAGCAGGTCCCCTACTGCCCCCAAAAGGGCCTCCCGAGAACATGGGTGGGGGCAAACCTTCATGCGGTAGCACTTTTGTTCGCAGGCTTGTGGTTCCAGGGACGTTTCTGCCCTTCTGTGGTCATCCTGTCGGGCTGGGGACATTTAGCCGAAGCACCGGGCAGACAAAAAAGGAGTTTGTGAGCGGAAAAAGAGGGCCCTTGCCTACGGCGTGGTTCCTTAGCCTTCCTGGCCTGTGGGAGTACAGTACTCTTACCACCTGTGGCGTTCTTAATGTCATCCAAAGAGGCTCCAAAGAGCTGGTTGCCAAGGAAGGGAAGGTCTGTCAGGGCTTTTTGGGATTCCTGGTCAGCAGACCAGAATTTCAACCAAATCAGGCACCTCAGCACCAGTGCTGACACTGAAGCCCTGGATAACAGGGGGAGGGTACCCAGGGCCGCGTCACAAACGTAATTAAGGCGATGCACTAGTTGGTCTGCTAGTTCCATGCAGACAGGAGAAGCTTGCTGTTCTCCCAATTCACGGTGCAACAGTTTTGCCCACTCAGTGTCTACGGCACAAGTGCGGATGCCAGTACTGGTCGCATGGTTGACCCCACAACCGTAAACAAGGAACGAGCCACTGCCTCGGCCTTCCTGTCCGTGGGATCCTTAAATGCAGGAGTCCCCTCTACCGGGATCATGGTTACTTTGTCTAACCTGGATACTGGGGGGTCAACGACCGGAGGAGCCGACCACTTTTTGAGAACTCTCTCCTCAAAAGGGACAACGCATCACAATGTATTTGGTGACTGAAAGGTCCGTTGACGTCGACCCCATTCCTTGTAAATGAACTTGTCAAAATAAGTCAGATACAGGAACACCTTAGGTGAACGGGCTGGCTTACGGGACCCAAAAGGGACCGCTACATCAGCAGAGGGATCTGCTGGCTCTTGAATCTTCAGGGTATCACGCAAAGCTGTGATAAGTGCTCCAACAAGCGCTTTGTCGCGCATGGACCAGAACGGGGACTCATTCTCACTGTCCGAACGGTCCTGGTCAGCGTCATCTGAAACGACAGAGTAGGAATCACCAGCCTCAGCAGGGCCAGAGTCTAATTGAGGACCACGGACAAGGCGTCCAAGGGCACTGTGCATTTCGCAGGAAAACCGGTTGCAATTGCCTGGACTTCGGGGAAAGAAACACCAGTTTCTGAAGCCATGCTGACCCTACCCTGTGTGCCACCCAAAGGGGACTTAGGGCCGTGATAGTCCCACCCTCCTTACTGCCGCTGGCTGAGGGGCTCTTTCCCACAGGACTCACCACCCTGAAGGGTTCTGCGCTATCCAGCAAGTAGTGCCTGGGGTCTCTGTTGGCTCCCAGATGCAGAGAGAGTCGCTCTGTGTCAGTGGAAGCTGCTGCTAATAGCGCTGAAATGGCGCTCTGCAATGTGCTCAGGCTCAAAGGAAATGGCCGCCCAGCGTCCAGTATAAAGGCCCTAAAACATTGGGAAAATGGCCGCCAGAGCACAGGGACACATGCTGCCACTAGAGAAAGCTGAAAAACGTGTTCAGGCTTTTAGAAAATGGCC
Organism: Lithobates pipiens; assembly: GCF_037356315.1. NCBI lineage: Eukaryota > Metazoa > Chordata > Amphibia > Anura > Ranidae > Lithobates > Lithobates pipiens. The sequence goes on along the minus strand of NW_027507785.1, from coordinate 193,776,153 downwards.
AACGGCATCCAGTATCCAAAATGGCCGCCGGATCACAGGAGAGCATGCTTTCCCTTGCCCACCTAAGATGGCCGCTGATGCTGAAACCATGAGGGACAGAGCTGAACAAATGGCGGTGATCAGCGATGCAAGGGACACAGGCACAGCCTCACAGGCACCTCCAGAGACATGAGAAACAGGGCTCAGGACACAGCCAGCCAGCGCAGCCCCCCCACATGTGATAGAACCCCCCCGGAGGTCCCCTGTGTATACACACACACACACACACACACACACCGCTCAGCAGCCACATGCAGCATCCCCCACCTGGAGGGGGGAGGGAAGATAGGGAGAAAAGAGGAGGTGGTGAGGGACCACCGAATCGACCTCCTAAACAATGCCCAGCTGCTCAGCCCCACCAATGCAGGGAGAGCTGTACTAACCAGTCCTGAAGAGCTGGGAGACATTCCATTACAGACCCACTCTCTGATCAGTACAGGGTGGCTGCCAGCCTCGGCACACTGTGACGCAGACATCAGTAGTCCGGTCATATGTGCACCCCCGGAGCAAAAAAAAAACTCATCGACCACCTCTGGAGCTGAGGTTACGTCGTGGCCGACCCAGTGCAGAGCTCTGGTCTGCACATGCTTGATTGCGAGGCTGGGGAGACTACAAGGATAAGGGTATTCAGCCTGTCACCCACCTGGCTGTTCATAGCAGATCACAGGATCTATCATCTTGCGCAAAAAGCCAAGCTTCTGCAAAAAAAAAAAAAAAAAAAAAAAAAAGAAAGATGGACAGATGGGCCCGTCAGGGTTCCTAAGTCCATCTCCTTCACTAGGCAAAATAAAACTGAGGCTGCAGTAGAATGCTGAGGGGTTGTTACCTAAGGGACCGCCCCTTGGGTGAAACTAGAAAGTTCTAGGTTTATTATCACGTTGACATGTAATGCCTAGTCCTCCCCTGTAGGTGGCTTAACAATCCAATGGTCTAAAGAGAAGAAGCTGTGTCAGTCGGTGAATATAAGAGAAATCCATTTTTGTTCCTCTGTGCCGAGTAGGTCTAATGGGAGTGGTTTCATAATTATGTATCAGCTGTGCAGTTGCAGGGCAATAATGAGGAAATCTGCTGGACCTGCATCCCTTTACACATGTTCCTATTGAAAGTATCTCACCAAAAATGCAATTTTTTGTTGCAGGGGATGCCTGAAATCTGACTTGTATCTTAGGCAGACTTCTGGGAAAACTGGTGAGCCAATCACACAAGCAGAAAATTATGTTTCTGGGAAGTGGTCAGTACACATTCTGTGTAAAGAACAACTCCAGGTAGGCATATTGCACTGCATTTACAGAAAATTACAGCAGCTGCAGATTGAAAAGGAAAGGTAATTTTTAATAACACTCAATTACAATATGACAATAATATGGCAATTGCATACGCTATTATTTTTTTCTTCGTTAAAGGGTAACTCCCAATTTCATTCAGTCAGAGTCTGAGACACTAGGGCAGAAGCTAGAACCATCAAGATTCTAGCTTCTAGCAATAATCAAGGCTCCAGTCACTGAACACATAGAAAGAGAGGTGCACTCCAACTTCCTATCCGATCGTTCCCTAAAAGGAGGGGGCAACGCCTCAACTGAACATGGCGAGTTTGCTCCAATCTCTAGACTGGACATACAGTCAAGCAGTTGGCAAAGTAAAAGGCTTACCTGCAAGAGGAATTAGAGCAAATTTTTGAGGCTCGCCTACGCTTTTGGGTTCCATAAAAAGGACTGCAAAATTCCTTGATGTGGAAGGAGACTCTTCAATCCTAAGACCCCTTTCACACCACGCCGCCCATAGCGTCGGCTGTTAAACACCGCTATTTTTAGCAGCGGTTTACCGTCGGATTTGCGGAGCATTTCAGCCGCTAGATGGGCACTTTTACCCCCCCACTAGCGGTCGAGAAAGGGTTAAAACTGCTCACAATACGCCGCAATAGCGGCGTTTTGCCGGCGGTATTACAGCGCTGCCCCATTGATTTCAATGGGGAGCAGCGGTGGAGGAGCGGTAAACACACCGCTCCTTCACCGATCCAAAGAAGCTGCTGGCAGGACTTTTCCTGACGTCCTGCCAGCACACTGCAGCACACCTCGGGCTTTCACACTACAGACAATGGTGCAGCTGTTTTAGGGCGGACTGCAGGCGCTATTTCTAACACTATAGCGCCTGCAAAACACCCTTGGTGTGAAAGGGGTCTTAAGGTTTACCTTAAAGAGTCATCTCACAATCACAGGGGGAAGAGGGAGCATCTACTTCCATGGGGGTCTCTGGACCTGTGGGATAGGAAGGCTCATTGTGGCCGATTGGAAGTTGAATGGTAGCCTTGGGGCAAGGGAAACCAGCAGGTGATACAATGCACCCTTCTCTGGGAGAACACACTCAGACATAGCCATGCTACCATATGTAGTTCTACAGGATCTTCAGATGGCTGGTGTCTCAAGGGATATGCAATTGCCACATGATAGTGAGCCAGGCATTGCATGCCCAATTGCAGCACAGTGATGAAACAATAGATTGACATACCATGTAGAATTGTTAACAGGGACAAAAAAAAAAAACCTGAAAAAAAATGATTTTTTTTCTAAGGCCTAACTCCTAAGAGCAAGGCAAGAAAACGAAGGTGTGTTGCAGATAAAGTGTTTGGCCACCAGTAGGGGTCGACCATTAGTTGTGTTCTAATCTTCTGATTATACCTAGCAGCCTACTTCTGCAGATGGAGCAATACCCATTGACCTTGATCTACTGAGTCTTTCAATGAACAAAAGAGAAAGTTAACCACAGCACTCTGGAAATGCTAACTTATGCAGCAGCTGTCAGTGTAGTATCAATTGTATGTAGCATGTGTTGTCAGCTACATACAGTATATAGCTCTGTGTTCCAGCAGCGGGACAGGAACTTTCAGCAGACGAAGTCCCGCCTACAGACGTAATGTGGCCATCTTATCAGTTTTCATGTGTATACCAGAAAGATTTATCCTTGCACTTGGGTGAAGTGCTCCATTTGTAAGTACTTTTACCTTTTCTTAAATAAATTGAGCCAAACAGAGAGCACTATCTTCTGTTCTATTTTATTTCATTCCTAAACACATATCGTGGTGAGATCATCTGCTGTGCCATTGATTGACATTGGAGGCCTGAGACGCCCACTCTGTGGGCAGGCACATCCAGACCATTTGGTCATTAGTATGAGGTGAGTGGCACTGGCTTCTGATGTCTTTGGTGGATGTGCTGGACTCACTCTGACACTTGCATGCTTGATTTGGATATACGACACTGTGACATAGATTTTACCCCACCAAGAATTGTTTTCATATGGACTTTTTTTTTTTTGGAGGTTTGATTTAGTTATTTGCGCTGCACGGTTTTGAGTTTTAATATGTGTAATTGAGCCAAGAGCTTCACCATGCAGGTGCCAGTTCCCACCACTCCCTGGCATGTGTGCACTGGAAAAACAGAAAATGCGTTTTTTTCTTGCAGCACATCACGACATATCAGCACACCGCAGGTTGAATAAGCCATTAAGGGATACCTAAACCCAAGAACAAAAATGTAATATCTTGGAGATTACAAGTCCTTAAAGAGGAAGTAAACCCTAATGGGTTTACTTCTTCTTTGATTCCCTGCAAAGGTAAAGCATAATGGACTACTATGCATCACTTACCTGACAAAGGAGCCAGCGAAGTCACCGCTGTCCCCTGTAGTTCCGAGTGTCCATCTTCTTGGTGGGTCTCACTGCTCCGGTGCTGTGATTGGCCGGAGCAGCGATGACGTCACTCCCGCGAATGCGCACGGGAGCCGACACTCGTGGCATATCGCCGCGATCTGTGGCTTACCCAGTGCGCCAGCGCGCCGCTGTCTACGGCGCCATAGACAGCAGTGGCTGTCTTCAGGTAAATCTCTCCTAAACCGTATAGGTTTAGGAGATATTTCTTGGACCTACAGGTAAGCCTTAATCTAGGCTTACCTGTAGGTCAAAGTGGTTTGTAAGGCTTTACAACCACTTTAATGTGGGGGTTTCATTAGTTTCCTTCATTCACACTAAGAACACTTTTGGCAGGTACAAAATATAGCTGCTAATCTTGCCAGAAATGCAGTGTCCTTGTCTCTCTGAGTTGAGCTGAAACCCAAAAAAATTTATCAATCCACCCATATGTAGGGTAACAACCATGGCTCCCTTCATAGATAAAGTGGGGAAGTGAACGTAGAAACCCAAGTGCAGGAAGTTTAGTACTTGCAAATTACCAGGTGAAAAAAAATAAAAAAAAGAAACATGAGTTCAGTCATCTCATCCAAGGCCTGGTAAGCTACAATATAATACAATACATTTTGGTATTGTGGTTTAAAAGCCAAGTTCACCTTTAAAAATAAAATAAAAAAATTTCCTGCAAAAAAAAAAAAAAAGAAGTGCAATGTGCATTCATTTTATTTTTTTTATATTTTTTTTGGAGCCTGTAAAGCATTGCACCTGTCAGGATCCTGCAGACAGTAGAGCTGTTTGCCCATACCTTCGCTATGGGCAGGAAGATCAATTAACAACCAGCACCCCTGTAGTTCATTGAGAACTACTAGGTGTCAGCCACAATGGATAATGGTAGTTGTAGTTCATCTATTCACAGAACTTTGTGAATTAATGATGCAGCCTTGTGGGGGGGAGGCCTGCGTGGCTTTTGAATTGAGACAGCGGGTGCAGGGAAAGGAGCCTCCTCCTGCTGTCACAATGGGGGATCTGGTCGGGTAGCAGCATGTTTATTAAAAGGTGAACTTATCCGTGAAGGTATGCACCATTTACTGCAGTGAACCCACTATATGTGGCTTTAAAACTGCTCATGAAAAATTAAATTTTTGGCAGGCTTACTTGTGACCGAAAGGATAAAATCAATTTATAATCACGAGACACTTACCTGAGACTCTCTGGGGAAAAAAGAAATGTTAACTTCCTTGCACGTCTTTATTGTTTTGGGGGCACAAGATTTTAGCTTTGTGAAGAGGCTGTCATGACATGCTGAAAAAGACAAAGCGTGTAAGTGAAACAAAAAAAAAAAAAAAAAAGAAGAACATAATCCTAACAATCTTGCATACCAATAGATAATATGACAAAAATAAGTCACAAAAAGGAGTTGTCATATGAGCAAACTAAAACAGCAAGAATATAATCACATGCCAGTTTTACATCATGGACTCTGTCACTTGTTCTGGTTTATCAATTGTACTTTTCAATACAGTTTACCCCTGGTTATACTTTGTCAGGCATAAATGTCATGAGAACTTTTTTTTTTCTATATGTGGCCCAGGTCCTTGCCAAGTTATAGGGACTCCTGGGTATTACATGTCACCGTACCTATCCCTAGATGCATTTGTTCATTATATTGGCGATTTTGAATATGTTTATTGTATTGTGAAGATTTTTGCACTGCTAAATTACCTGGTTGTTTGCTTTCTAGTTTTTCTGGGCTCAGTGAACAAAAGAATTTATGTAAGACCCAACCAGGCAACTCGCACTAGCTTCTCCCCTTCCACCTTCAAACAGATAGATTGCTACCTGCACATCAGAATATAACCTTGCACTCAAAAGGCAGCACCGAGGGACCCAACTAGCTATGAAGTAAACCATGGGGAAGGTGAATTGAGAGTTTCCCCTTCTATCATGTTTGGTTTCAAGGTATGCTAGTCAAAAGATACAATTAGAGGGCTTGGAATTTGTCATGGCTAACAGGCAGGCCTCTTCAGTCTGTTAATGCTTTTGTTACTCAAAATGGAACTTTATCCCAATGACTTTGCTGTCCCTCAATAGTATATCTGAGGCACGAAGATGTAAGTTACAGTAGAATAAAAAAAATCATTTAGCTGACTGTACATCAACTAGGCAATACTTACCATCACTGAAGTAAACATAAGCAGCCTTGTATTTGCACTGTTTGGGCTTAAAGTCATTCACCAGACAATCCACAGACTGAAATTAAATTAGGAAAATGTTAACCATAGGGCTTATAAGCAGCATTGTCTATCATCATATATATATTTGTAAAGACCTCTTTTATGAGTATGTGATGCAACAGTGTAGCCATTGGCGGCTGGTGCTCATAATTTTTTTGGGGGGGCACAAACTGAAAAATACTGAGCCCCATCAATTGCAGCCTCACTGTGCCCATCAAACGCAGCCAAACAATAATCTCCTGCGCTATGGTGCTTTTGCTATGTGCAAATAGTGTAGACCACTCTTTAGTTGATGGTAAAGTCTCTGATCTTGCAGCCCTCCTCAGAACAACGGGCGTTCATAAAGCTATAGAAAAATAGAATAAAAAAAGAAAAAAGGAGGGCGCACCGACCTAGTGCATTACCACTTAAAAGTTTTATTAAAATTGTATAAAAGCAATGGTACTACTCACAAACTGAGCGTAAAGACAAGCTTATCTTATCGGTCAAACAGCATCTCATGGCAACTGCAGACAGGACATGATGTCAGAAAGATTGGATGGTACCCCAAACTACTTGAACGGCTGACGCATTTCATGGGCGCACCCCTTTCATCAGAGCCTAGATGGTCAGTCGAGATGCTGTTTGAACGATAAGATAAGCTTGTCTTTACGCTCAGTTTGTGAGTAGTACCATTGCTTTTATACAATTTTAACTTTTAAGTGGTAATGCACTAGGTCGGTGTGCCCTTCTTTTCTTTGTTCTTTTTTTCCCCCCATCATACGCAGCCACCTGTGCCCATCATACGCAGCCACCTGTGCCCATCATACGCAGCCACCTGTGCCCATCATACGCAGCCACCTGTGCCCATCATACGCAGCCACCTGTGCCCATCATACGCAGCCACCTGTGCCCACTGACCCCCTGCCTACGGATCTGGCACACAACCTTAAACCCCCTTCCCCACCCGCACATCACGTCTCTGCCCCCCGCACAGCTCTGACAGAGGCCAAGGGGACTTACTGCAACTGTTCTCTGAGAGCAGCGGCTCCAGCGTGTGTCCCCTCGCTCCTCTTCTGAAGCGCTAGGCACCCAATAGGGTGGCCTGGTGCTTTGCCCAATCAGGAAGCAAGTCTGAAGTCCTGCCTCCTGATTAGCTGAGAGGAAGTTTAGTGTGAAAATAGTGAAACCGTACCGTAAAATCTTTTTCTCTGACGTTCAGTGATGGACACAGCCCCATTAATCTTGACTATAGGGTTATTACGCCACCTTCAGGAGAGGACTAGGCAGAACATGTAATACATGTGAAAAACAACAGAACTGTAGAGTTCCGCCCCGGGGGCCGGTCCCTCTGGCAATGACCCCTCATCCTGCTTCCTGCAGCTCAGTACGTCAACAAGCAGTATAACAAACTAATAGGAGGGGAGGGTGCTGTGTCCGTCAATGAATTTCAGAGAAAAGGATTTTACGGTGAGTACAAAAATCCTATTTTCTCTTTCGTTCATTGACGGACACAGCTCCATTAATGCTGACCATAGGGACGTCCCCAAGCAGTGTCATAATGAGGGGTGGGAACAGCAAACATAACTTCACCCACAACCAGAGGTGCTCCCCAACGGAGGAGTCACTATCTGAACCAACCGCATCAGAACATATGCATCAGAATGCACTGACAATCAAAATGTAACTTTCTCTAACAAGAAGAAACTGTAAAATTGCAACATTACACAGCCGCCTGCAAAACTTTGCGTCCAAAGTAGGCATCAGAAGATGCACTTATATCAACTTTGTAGAACTTGTGAAAGTGTGAACGGACGAAAAAGTCGCTGCCTTACACACCTGGGACCACCTCCTTAGGGCGTGTCGGTTTAGGTCACAGAGATGGTAACACAATGTCCTCATTGAGATGGAAAGGCGAAACCACCTTCGGCAGAAAAGAAAGTTGTTCCTTGTGGATAACCAGCTAGGGCGACTTGCAGGACAAGGCCGCCAGCTCAGAAACCCTCCTGGCAGATGTAATAGCCCTAGGAAGACCACTTTCGGAGGTAGGAGTGGTCACACCGGAGGGACTACACGTCGAACCTCTTGCACAAAGGTCCTCACTAATGAGTGAGACGCCAGGGGTCATTGGAAAAAAAACAGCCAAGGCTGATATCTGTCCCTTGATGGTGCTCAAGGCCAGCTTCTGGTCCATTCCTCGCTGCAAGAACAGCAGGATCCTGGAAACGAAATAGGTGCGTGGATGTCACCCCATCTCCTCACACATGGAGATATAAGCCTTTCACGTACAATGGTATATCTTCAGAGAAGAAGATTTTCATGCCCTCAGCATAGTGGAGATTACAGAGTCAGACAGACTTTGGTACCTTAGCACCTGGCTTTCAACAGCCATGCCGTTAAAACCAGTGACGGTAAAGCAGGATGGAGTATCGGACCTTGCGAAAGGAGGTCTTCTCACATTGGCAACCACCAAGGAGCATCCGTGACTAGGCTTACTAGGTCGGCGTACCATGGACGCCAAGGCCAATCAGTATTACTGGAATCCCCTCGGCCTTCACTCTGTGGAGCAGACATGGTAACAGTTTGAGCGGAGGGAAGGCGCAAATCAGCCTGTACTGGTCCTATGGAGCCACCAACGCGCCTGATGCGTCTGCCCAGAGAGCTCTTGTCCTGGACACAAGATCCACATCTTGTGTGTCCCACTGCAGGCAAAGAAGCCTGAACACCTCTGGATGCAAAGACCATTCTGCTGGTCCAGCATCTGGCAACTTAGATAGTCTGACTGCCATTTTTCTACTCCCGGGATGTATATGGCCGACAGGGCCGGTACGTGTCGCCCTGCCCACCGAAGGATGTGAGCGACCTCTCGTGCTGCAGCCGAGCTTCTTGTTCCTCCTTGATGGTTGACATATGCCACCGCCAGGGCGTTGTCTGACTGGATTCTGATCGGAAGCTCCTTCGTAGTCTCATCGACCATGTGGAGAGGCATAGCCTGATCGCTCAAAGCTCGAGCACATTGATCGGTAACTGGGATTCCTCCCTCGACCAGAGGCCCTGGGTTGATTGTACTCCCAGTAATCCACCCCAGACGGTCAGGCTGGCGTCCGTTGTGATCACCGTCCAATGAAGAGGCAGGAACAATACACAGGACAGCCACCAGAGAAGGGAGTACCTGACTAACTGGTTCACCCGAATCTGCCGATCCAGGGATAACGGAGATTTGTCCCATTTGGACCATATCTCCCTCTGCAAGACTCTGGTGTGAAATTGGGCATACGGTACCGCCATGAAGGAGGCTACCATGAGGCCCAGAACTTGCATGCAGAATCGCAGCGACAACCACCTGTGGTTCATCAGCAGCTTCACTGCGGCTCAGAGTCTGCAGTTTGTCTGACGGGAGAAACACTCTCGCTTCCACGGAGTCCAGCAGTAAGCCTAGGTACTCCAGGCGCTGAGTCGGCACTAGTACAGACTTTTTCCTCCTGTAGAGTTTGCATGGCGATCACCACATCTTCCCTTAATTCTGAGGAGGAAGCTGCTTTTAGAAGGAGATCGTCCAGATACCCCACAATTGTGATCCCATGTCGCAACACCACCAAAATTGGAGCTAAAACTTTGGTAAAGACTCGGGGTGCTGAAGTCAGGCCAAAAGGGGAGAGCTACAAACTGGTAGTGCTCTTCCCCCACTGCAAATCGCAGAAACCTCTGATGTCTGAGGCATATGGGTATATGCAAGTACGTGTCCTGGATGTCAAAAGATGCCAGGGAGTCCTCCTGATGGAGTGCAGCGACTACAGAGCGAACCGATTCCATTCTGAACCCTTGTACTTTCACAAAGCAATTGAGGGCCTTTAGGTCCAGGATTGGACGTACCCCTTCCTTTTTGGGGAACCTTTCCGGTTTTGGAACAGGCATTATCACTCCGCGGCCGAGCAGGTCTCTTACTGCCCCAAACAGGGCCTCCCCGCGAGCCAGGGGGTAAGGGTATGCTGGAGGGAAAAAAATCTGTTTGGTGGCCAAGAGAGGAACTCCATCTTGTAGCCCGATGAAATCAGTTTGCAAACCCATCGGTCGGACAGCCGGGAGGCCCACCGAGCTGCAAACTTCCAAAGGAGACCCCCTGCCCGTGTGCCGGGCAGGGGCAAACCTTCATGCGGTAGTACTTTTGCTCGCAGGCTTACGAGACCAGGGACACTTTTGTCCCTCCACAGTCGTATGTCGGACTGGGAGCGCTTACCTGAAGCCCCGGGGTGGACGAAAAAGCCTCTTGAGCGGAAAAGGAGGGCCCTTGCCTGCAGCTTGGCTCCTTACCCTTCTTGGAATGGGGGAGCAACGTGCTCTTCCCACCTGTGACATTCTTAATAATATCATCCAGCGAAGCTCCAAATAACTGCTCACCAAGGAAGGGCAAATTCGTCAAGGATTTTTTTTTTTTTTTAGATGCCTGGTCCACAGACAAGCATTTCAGCCAGATTAGGCGCCGTAGCACCACTGCTGATACCGATGCTCTGGAGAGCAGTGGGAGAGTGTACCCAGGGCCGCATCACAGACATACTTAAGGCAGTGCACCAACTGGTCTGCTAGTCCTACGCAGACTGGAGGGGACAGTTGCTTCTCCAATTCACAGTGCAATCATTTTACCCACTCAGTAAGGGTCTGCGACACTAATGCCGAGGCCAGTACCGGTTGTAGCGCTGACCCCACCACAGTAAAAATGGACCGGGCCACTGCCTCGACCCTCCTGTTGGTAGGGTCCTTAAATGCAGGAGCCCCCTCTACCGGAATCGTGGTTACTTTATATAACCTGGATACTGGGGGGTCCACGACCGGGGGAGCCGACCATTTTTTAAGGAGGCTCTCATCGGGGTACCGCACTGCCATTCTTTTTTGAGACAGATTGCATTGCAGGCTTCCCCATTCCTTGTATATGAACTTATCAAAATAAGTTGCACCACCTCAGCAGAGGATCCTGCTGCCTCCTGTATTTTCAGGGTATCACGCACATCGGTGATAAATGCCCCAACTAGCGCTTTTTCCTGTGTGAACTTGGACACAGAATCATCCTCACTGTCCTGGTCAGCATCCTGACACATCAGAACAGGGGCCGCCAGTCACCCCCCCCCCCCCTCCGAGTCTGAATCTGAGCTCTCCCTGGAGGATGGGGGGGGGCAGGGGCCAACGTTTCAAGGACCACCAACAAAGCGTCCAAAGACACTGCACTATTTGCAGGTGAGCCGGTTGCAATTGCAAGGAGATCTGGGGAAGAAACACCAGCTTCTGACGCCATGCTGACCCACCCTGTCTGCCACTCTTGGAGACTTAGGACAAGGTGCTCAATCTCACCCACCTAGCTGCTACAGACCGAGGGGCCCCACCGCAGACTCGCCACCCTGACAGAGTGCTGCGTCGTGCTGCCGCCGATCACTGTGTCAGCTCACAAGTGTCCAGGAACAAAAACCACACTGTTCTGAGGCACAGGAACCAGCGTTGGGGAGAAAAACCGTGCTGAGCCTACAAGAAAATTGTATAGCAAAAACAAAAAAACACAAGGAAGATGGCCTGCGAACTCCAAGAAAATGGCCGATGACCATGCTTCTCACAGAAACTAACAGAAAATGCCCGATAATCATGCTGTACACAGAGAATGCACGAAAAATGGAGGCAGTCAGCGCTATGGCGGCAGGACATGCAGAGCCCACACACACAAGCAAAGAGACAGATGACAGCACAGGGACACAGACAGCCAGCAAAGCCCCCAATCAAGGATCAGAGCCCCCGGAGGACCCCTGACCCAGGTACACATACTGCCCTACAGCCCAGTCATGCATCATCCCCGGGGGGGGACGACAGGGAGAGTGGAAAGGGAGAAGAGGGACCCCTTATCGACCTCCCAGGGAATGCCCAGCTGTTCTGTCCTGCAGAGACAAGGAGAGCTGTACTTGCCGTCCGGACGAGCTGGAGGCATCCCATCACAGACCCACACTCTAGCAGTACTGGGTGGCTGCATGCCACAGCACACTGACAAAGACATCGGTAGTCCTGTCATTTGTGTGCCCCGGAGCATGTAGCTCATCGGCTGTCCCTGGAGCCTGAGGGGCATGACATGGAAGACCCAGTGCATAGCTAGGGCCTTCACACGCTCGATGGCCAGGCTGGGGAGACTACAAGGATCTATATTATCCAGCCTGTCACCCATCCGGCTGTTGATAGAAGATCACAGGATCAAAATCTTGTGCAAAAGGCAAAAAAAAAACTGAAAAAAAAAAAACACAGGAACGATGGTCCTGCAGGGAGCCTAGGTCCTTCTTCCCTAGGCAGGAAAAAACTGAGCTGCAGGCAGCAGGCTGAGGGGTCATTGCCAGAGGGACCACCCTCTGGGCGGAACTGTACAGTTCGGTTTTTCACATGTATTACATGTTCTGCCTAGTCCTCTCCTGAAGGTGGCATAATAACCCTGAGGTCAAGATTAATGGAGCTGTGTCCGTCATTGAACGAAAGAAAAATTAATTCACTATGGTTACACAATTGGGTGGTATCAGGGTGCACTCTCTGCACCCAGAACCCACCCTATTTTGAAGCCTCTGGCTCTAATCAGGTGCTTCAAATTGTACCACACCCTCCCACCCCTGCCATAAGGATCCATGTGTCCGGCGCCCTGAAAGGGGCTGGGTGCATGCATGGGGGGGCAGCACCCACAGTGCACGGGTCGCCACTGAGTGTAGAACATATAATCTATGCACTATAGGTAAAAGTTATAGGGAAAAAAATCCTTAACAGGACAGCAAAGGGCATCTTCATCTCCATTATAATAGGGATGTCCCAAAGCACTGAACATGAGAGGAGGGCAACAAGACAACAGGCCCCAAACAACTAAAAACAGAATAGGTCAGAACCTTAGGCAGCAGCCTGCAAAGCACGCCAACCAGAAGGTAGCATCCTCAGCAGCTCTAACAGCCACTTGGTAAAACTTCATAAAAAAGTATGAACTAAAGACCAGGTAGCAGGTTTACAAACTTGAGCTACCAAAGCCAAAACAAATAGCCCAAGAGGCATCCACATACTTAACAAAATGAACTGACATCCATCCAGAGATGGTAGATATGGAAGCTCAAGATCCTTCCTTGGGCCTTTAGGAAGCACAAAGAGGGAATCTGAATGATAAATTGCAGCAGTCAACTAACACCTGACAGCATGTACCACAACCAAAGGTGTGAAGAGCCTTGTTACCTTTCATCCAAGGCATAGGACAGAAGGACATCAACACATTGGGGGTTATTTACTAAAGGCAAATTCACTTTGCACTGCAAGTGCACTGAAAATTGCACCGAAAGTACACTTGGAAGTAAAGTCGCAGTAGATCCGAGGGGAACATGCAAGGAAAATAAACAGCATGATTGGATGAAAAAAAATCACCAGAGCTTCCACTCATTTCAGAGCTACCCCTTAGATTTATAGCAAGTGCACTTCCAGTGCAAAGTGGATTTGCCTTTTGTAAATAACCCCCAATGTCTAGGTTGATGTGGAAAAAAGAAACCACTTTTAGGTAAACTGACTACTGAGGCCATAAAACCACTTTTGTAATGGAGGAGCACCAGAAACCGTTCCTTGCAGGAAATGGCAGCCAAGTCAAAGACTGCGAGCTGAAGTAATGGCAAACAGAAAAATAATTTTCCAAGTAATAAAAAAGGACCATCCCATATGGGTTCAGAGATTTCGGCAACAGAGTGTCAAGATGAGGTCCTATGGAGTCAACAATGTGAAGTAATCGGTCTCTGAAAAAGGACTGCCGATGCCTACATTTGACCTTTATTCTCACTCAAGGGCAATTACAAACCTGCTCTAGTTTTTATAAATGCCATAATGTGTCCAAATGCATACTTGCGAGGCTCAGGGTTTTCATCCTTGCAAGAGCAAAAAAGGACTTCTAAGTCTTGTAATTCTTCCTAGAAGTCCCCTTCAAGCCTTTGGCAGAGTAGGAATTACTGAAACAGTCTCCTCTGTCCCTTAAAAACCTGGCTTCAACCACCATGCCATTAAAGCTAGCGACTGTAAAGAAAAATGGAAAACTAAAACTTGCGAAAGGTGGTCAGGTCGATCTGGATAGCTCAAGGGTCACCTGCTGACACGTTTACAAATGTTGGAGAAAATGTTATCAAGTGCTATCTAAAGAAAGCACATTGGCAATAGAAGAATCCAAAATGTTCAAAGTTAAGCATCTTTGTCAAAGAACATTTTTTTAAGCAGGAAAAGAGGTTACATAGTTGGTAAGGTTGAATAAAAGACACTGGTCCATCCAGTTCAATGTGGGTGTCTGTCACTACCATTTTTAAATATCCCTATGCATTGTATTCGCTAAGAAACATTTAAAAAAAAACTAAAAAGAAGGTTTCTTGATTAGATCTACATGCCTGACACTACCAACTGTGGAAGGGAGTTGCCCATGCTTACCACTCTAACAATAAAGAACCCCTTAGATACTTTGAGACTGAATTGGGTTTCTATAAACCTCTCTTCCAGCTTCATTGTTTGACCAGGTTTCTACTTTAGAGATCTTTGATTAGTTTTCTCCCAATGATTTAGTCACCATTTAGAGATTTATATGTTGCTATCATATTCCCTCTTAAGTGTCTTTACTCCAGGGAGAAAAAAAATTCGTTTTTGTAAACATTGCTGTTATCCAAGGTCCACCAGCCCCCTTAAGTTTTCACTCTTCAGTTCAAAAGGAAATCCTTGCCGAGGATTGGTGACCAAAACTGGACTGTGTGCTCAAAATGTGGTGGAACCAATGTTTTATAAAGTGGTAGAACTATAGTTTTATCCATTTTGTACAAACCCTTTTTAATGCATAATATGATAAGACTTCACCCTCTACAAGTCCGCTCTTCTCAAACAACTCCCGCCTCCACACTGCTAAACAAACCTACTACACCACTCTTTAAAACCCCCTCACCCAAACCTCTTCAACTCTTTTCTACCCTTAATTCCTTACTTCACCAGCACCCCCGTCCCTCCTACCTTTACCCAACAACTTGCTTACTGCCCCGGAGATCGCCAATCATTTCGAAAACAAAAGCGACACATTTCCTGAGGAGATATCCAGCGTCAAGCTTCCTCCCCCAACCAACACCACGCTCAATACTTTCCTCCTTCCACCCCATTACCAATGAGGCAGTTGCCCAACTCCTTTCCACGGCCCACTTCACCACCTGGCCTCACAATTACTGCAATCACTTTCCTGCTCTATCCTAAACACTCTAACCCACATCTTCAACCCCTCCCTCTCCTCTGGATACTTTCCCTCCCCGCTAGAACTGCATGATTAAGCTTTAAGAATAGAGATCGGAATTTCCCCCCACCTCACAATCTTAAAGCATTTTCCTGATTCTATGCAGAGAGAGTTCTCTGCTCAAGCCACAACTGTCAAAAAAAACAAAAAACCCCAAGCAGTAGAGCTACACAATTCTGGCTAAAATGAGAATCGCGATTTTTTTGCTTAGATCACAATTCTCACGGCGTAACATCTTTCACATAAAAAAAAAAAAAATTTGGGCTAACTTTACAATTTCATTTTTTTTTATTCATTTAAGTGTATTGCAGCAATTGCCATTTTATTCTCTAGGGTCTCTGCTAAAATATATATAATGTTTGGGGGTTCCAAGTCATTTTCTAGTAAACAAAATATGGATTTTTAACCCTTTAAAGTCCAAATTTTTCAATGAGTTAGCGTGACTCAAAATGTGCGCTACCAAACGGTGGAGCAGAACGTTAAAAGGTTAACTTAAGAAGTGTCAGAAAAAGATTTAGAATTTAAGTGGTTAACCACTTCCCGACCAGCGCACGACGATGTACGTCGACAGAATGGCACGGGCAGGCATATTGCCGTACAGGTACGTCCAATATTCGATGCCGCCCTGCCATCGGGAGCGCGCCGCCGGCAGCGTGCTCCCGCGCTGGTCGGGACCCCCGTGAGTCCGGTCGCGGGACCCGCGGACTCGATCGCCACGGGCATCCCCGCGATCGTCTCACGGAGCGGGGATGGAGGAAATGCTCCAACCACTCCAACCAACCACTCCTCAACGCCACTCCCTTGGCCTCCATGACTCTGCTCTTTCCTGGTTCTCCTCCTACCTATCTCAGCGCACTTTCAGTGTCACATACAACACCATCTTCTACACTCCTCTTCCGCTTTCTGTTGGAGTACCCCCAAGGCGTCTCTCTCCCTCTCCCTCTCCAATTAACATCCTTCCATGGCTTCCAAAACCAAAAAATGTATGCCGGCACCAAGATCCATCTCTCGACACCTCAACTCACCCCCTCAATCTCCTCACATATCACAAACCTACTGAGTGACATCTCAGTATGGATGTCATACCACTTCCTTAAACTCAATCTTTGTAAAATCGAGCTTGGAATATTTCCTCTTCCCCGATCCCCTCCCCATGACTTTACCATTGAGCTCAACAGCACAACCATTGGACCCCCCCCCCCCCAAACATGCCAGGGTGCTGGGTGTAATCCTAGACTCTGACCTCTCCTTCAGCCCCCACAGCCAATCACTGGCTAAATCCTGCTGCCTTAACCTCCATAACATTTTCAGAATTTGCCCCTTCCTGACCAACGACACCACAAAACAACTTCTTCACTCCTTGGTTATTTCCTGCCTTGACTACTGCAACTCCCTCCTCACTGGCCTACCTTTATACAGCCCAGTGTTTATTTTGGCAGCGAATTTCAATTTAGCTCTAGTCTTAGGACTAAAATGGCATTTTAGTTTTACTCCCATTTTAGTCTTCTGCAATTGTTTTAGTTTTAGTGGTATTTAGTCGTCTAAATCTCCAGTACATTTTAGTCAACTAAAATCTCCATTACGTTTTAGTCGACTAAAACTCCTTTTAATCATCTAAAATCTAATAGGTGTAATTAAATTGTAATGCATTTCTTTTTTTAAAATCAGGAACGTTGTCTATTGAGCGTGTAAAGTATAATAACATATGTGTGAGAAAAATGCAACCGGCACTACATACAGGACACCTTTGTTGACATACATTGTGACTTGACAAAAAGAGGTAAGGGGGAAAACCAAAAAAGGGAGAAGAAAGGGTGCTGGCATATCACAATCAATCAAGTGGAGCAGGGAGTAGAACGTTACATTAGTGGACCAGGGGGATAATCGGGGTAGGGTGTGCCTGATCTTCACTGCAAGTGGAGGAGTCTTCCAGCCACCTGTCCCAGATTTTATGGTATTTCCCTGGGCAGCCCCGGTGGGTGTATAGCACTTTGTAAGGGAGGGTGTTGTTGACAGTAGGGCTGCAACTAACGATCATTTTCATAATCGATTAGTTGGCCGATTGTTTCGATTAATCGGTTAATAACCTTAAAAAAAAAAGTGTGGTGTATAATTTAGTTAATATGTAAAGTTTTAAAAAAAAAGGCAATTTTATTCTTAAATATCTCTATGCAGTGGTAAATATAAATAACCAACTATATGGTTAAGGAGCAAAATATCGAATCCACTCTGAGAATAACAGACAGAAGAGATATACTGTATATATTAGAGGGGATATATACTGTATATACTATTAGAGGATATATACTGTATATACTATAAGAGATATACTGTATATACTATTAGAGGGGATATACTGTATATACTATTAGAGGAGATATACTGTATAAACCATTAGAGGAGAGATATAATGTATATACCATTAGAGGAGAGATATAATGTATATACCATTAGAGGAGAGCTATAGTGTATATACCATTAGAGGAGAGATATACTATTAAAGGGTCAATCTGGTAAATATCATCAGACTCATTAACTTTAACCCCATTTTGTTAATGGCCGATTAATCGATTATGAAAATAGTAATCGATTAATTTCATAATCGATTAATCGATTAGTTGTTTCAGCCCTAGTGGACAGCTCTGATCCATTGCTGCAGCATGGGGGTAGCTCACCTCATACATAGCCTGGAAATCTGGAGTCCGGCCAGAAATGGTGTTTCTTGCAGAAATATATTTAGGCGTTTCTTGCCTTCAGAGAGTGAGAGTAGTCCCAGCATACATTGGCGGGGGCATACGGTCAGCAGGGAGCCCATGCGGTCATGGAGGAATTGAACTGCCCGAGTCCAGTACCCCTGTATGGATGAGCAGGTCCATAGCAAGTGGTAGAAGGTGATGTTGGGGTGGTCGCATCTAGGGCAACTGGGGTTTTGCCCTGGATTATATTTGGAGATGCGGTGGGGTGTTAGGTATGACCTGAGTAGTATGTAAAAGGTTAGTGAGGCCGTCAAACAACTTAGGGGACACACGGTTCTGCTGGCCAGTGCCTCCTCCCAATCCTCATCTGATATAGCACCCAGGTCGGGTCCCCAGCGAGATTTCAGCTGAAAAGCTGTGGCAGTTGCTGTGGGTAACATGAGGTAGCTGCAGATTTGGGAGAGAAGTTTTTTGGGGTCCCTTCCCGAGATGATGTCAACTAATAGTATGATTTCAAGTGTTGGGATGAGGCCACTGAATTTAGTGTTGAATGCATGTCGGAGTTGGAGGTACCGGAAAAACATGTGATTGGGCAGGACAGTCATCCTTTAGGGTTTGGAAAGATTTGACCGTCCCATTGGCTATTATTTGTGTCAGGTATATGACCCCCTTGTCTATCCACAGATTGTGATCAGGAATGGAGGCTAGTTCGGGCATGTGTGGGCTGTCCCTCAGAGATGAGTGGGGGGTGGGTGCCTCGCTAAGGTGCATGGCCAGCTGCCAGATCATGCAATGGTGAAAAAGCATGTTATCTCCGTTTCAGGGTGAACCGCAGGGTCCACAGAACAAGATCTGATAGGGGTGGGTCGTTAGTCCAGAGGTCTGGGAGCATACCAGGGCGGTGTACCTTTGTCCATTTGCTTGATGTAGAAGAAGTGTGAGAGTTGGGATGCCATGTAGTAGGTGGAGAGATCGAGGAGTGCAAGGCCATCGAGGTCATTCGGGAATTTCAGGACTCGCCGCGACAGCTTGTGTCGAGAGGGGCCCCAAATGAATGCATTTAGTATTGTTTCCGTGGACTTAAATATATGCGGGGGGGGGACGGGACGTAAAGCAGGGCCTGCCAGAAGACATACAAGAGTTTGGGAAGTGGTATCATCTTGACTAGATTTAAGTGACCCATCACACCGAGGGGGAGACGGGACCATATTTGTGTTTTAGTTTTGAGGATGGCATATTAGGGCTCAATATTGAGGGTTATATAGTCTAGTAGGGATCTGGAGACGTGAATGTCAAGATATTTGATGGTGCTTGCTCTGACTAGGGGGAGTGCAGCTTGGCTGGCGGTGGGGGCACCTAGATCAAGGGGGAGAATTTGGGACTTGGTCCAATTAATTTGGAGGCCCGAAGTCTGTGATAATTTGTAGGGCTGTCTGAAGTGAGGGGTCAGCGTTGGCGAGATATAGGAGCATGTCATCTGCATACAGATTAATGACTTCTGTCAGCTGTCTGCATCAGAGGCCCCTTATGTCAGGGTGGTAAATTGTAATGCATTTCTCTACAATTTCCCAAGCTCATTAAATACTGCTGGAGTGAAAAATCGAATATGTTATTTACTATGGCATTGAGGTATGAACATGCACTACAAACCAATGTTAATTTTGAAGTAAAATTTCAATTTCGTTTTAGTCTTAGCCTTTTGACTAAAATGCCATTTTAGTTTTAGTTGTATTTTAGTCATCTCCGTTGTTTTAGTCATATTTTAGTCGAATAAAATAATATTCACTTAGTCGACTAAAATGTTTTAGGTCGACAAAATTAACACTGATACAGGCTATCCCCTTCAGTCGATTATGAATGCTACCCGGACCGTGCGAGGAGCCTGTGGGATGCAGTAGAATTGCCAGATCTACATACTTATGACTAACATGACTCCCACTTATATCTTGTGTTTTATATTGTAAAGTGAAAAAGGAAAAAAGCAGAGAGTACTGGTGATTGACTCTGGAGGCCACCAGGCCTATCGTTAGCATCTCCTACTTTTAAAAAACCTTCTGCAGAAGTTCAAACTTTAGTTTCCATTCACTACAAAGAATGAAGTTGCAACTCAAAGCATCTGCCACCTGATTCTGCATACCCAAGAGAGATCGACTGAAAGATTCACGCTGCCAGAAGAAGAGGGAGACTTTTGGCAATATATGCCACTGTTGTCTAGACCTCTTTAAAATATGAAATTCTCTGGCCTTTTAATACCCCAGAGAATGGCCTCAGGAGGCTAGTGGTGTGGCAAAATTTTTCCCGCCAAAAATATTTTTGCATTCAGCCGAAACAAAAAAAGGTGCCGAAAAAGGGGCAGTCAGTACCGCGTGCCACACAAATCGGTGGTGTCATCCTAGAGCGTCCCTCCTCCTCCTCCTCTCTCCTTGTGTGTCACGCAGAGCGGCGATCTCTCACTATGACAGAGCTTTTAATCCGAATTGTTCGGCAGACCCTGTAACACTGTCCCCGCTCCTATGACAGATGGAACACTGATCCAATGCCGGGAAATTGAAATTGTGTGATGTGTATCATAGGAGAAGGTCTAGGAGGCGGGACTTTGTTACTGCAGCCGTCTGGCCCAGGGAATTCAAACCCAGCTCCGTGACACAGCGGGAGATCACCATTTTATTCTCCAGGACCTCTGCTTTCAGAAAATATACGTTTGGAGGTTCTAAGTCATTTTTATGTATGTGAACAATTGTCAAAATTGCCCCAGATGGCAAGTGGTTAAAGGAAATGGAATTCTCCATTGCAGTGTGAAGTGAAATTTGGCAGCGAAGCATTCAGCCCGAGGTGAACCCAATGATGCAGAATCCTCCAACTGAAAGCGGAGTTCCACCCAAAAGTGCAATTTCCACTTATATGCTTCCCCCCACATTTGACACCTTTCAGGGGGGGGGGGGGGGGGACCCTTCCCCATTTCTAGGAGACCGCGCCATCCCTTGGAAGTTCAGCACCCCTCCTTCCTCTGCCACTGGGCCAGTTAGAAAGCTTAGCTCGCTTTGCACATGCACAGAAGGGAACCCGCCTGATCGTGAATGGCGGCGGCAGCACCTTACAGCCGATCCAAAAATTGTCTTCGGGTGCCAACATCCCAGGAACCCTGAACAGGCAAGTGTCCCAATATTAAAAATCAGCAGCTACAGTATTTGTAGCTGCTGACTTAAGTTTTTCGTGGGGGGCACAAATCCTCTTTAACGTATGGCATTTGTTCAGCAGGATCACCTTCTTATTAGACTATCACGGTTCTTCAATTAACTCCTTGATTTCCAGCATGGAAGTGAAGAGAGCTTTTCAGATCAGGGCAATATTTATTAACCTCTCATTGCTGTGGATTAACTTCTTCCCACTCAATAGCTTACTTTACTACAGCAAGAGAACACCACTGAAAAGTCAAAAGTTAAAGAGGAAGTAAACCCTAATGGGTTTACTTCTCCTTTGTCTCCCTACAAAAGGTAAAGCATAATGGGCTACTATGCATCGCATAGTAGCCCATAATGTGTCACTTACCTGACACAGGAGCCAGCGATGTCACCGCTGTCACCTGTAGTATGGAGTGTCCATTTTCTTCCGTGTATTGCTGCTCTGCAACTTACATGCGCACGGGAGACGCCACTAACGACAACGACATATCGCTGTTAGCAGTATGCTAACAGTGATAGTGCGCCTGCGTGCCGCTGTCTGAGGTGCATGCGCCGTAGAAAGCGGTGACTGTCTTTTAGTAAATATCTCCTAAAAAGGGTTTGGTTTACAACCAATTTAAGGGCTCAGACTTATTCCTCTAGCGACTGCTAATCGTCATCACCTGACGTGTTCCTGAATCAAGGGGTCCAGATCCGCTTGTGCTGGGGCTAAAATTGCTGCTAGCTTTCTGGACGTAGAAAAATTATTCTTTGTCAGAAACCGTTGCATACTTTTTTGCTGCCAGACAAATGTACAAACGGCACTGCCTGCAAATCCAATTCCTTATCTTAAGAGTCCATTTGGGTTTCCTCACACGTGTGTTGATTATGAAGATTAAAGCAATTCTCATGAAGTACTAAAAAAGCTTCAAGAATGCTTGATAAATGCCCATGAAAGTGAAGCTTTTCTAGTGGGAGTTAGTGAAATAGCAGATGTATTTGTGAACTGTCTGCAAGATCTACTTTGATCTCTGACATTTGGTTTAGTCCAGCTCAACTTTGCTGACACAAAGCTTTGACACTGGAAATAATGCGCAATACCTTTACTTCTGCCTGGCACTGTCAGTATTGCTGGCTGGCTTAATGCCTTTGCCTGCACACAAAAGCAAATGGTGTTGCCACACAACTGCTCTGTAAAAACAGGAAGTGGCTGGGGCTGCCCTGTCCTGGTTCTCCATTATTTCTCAGTACATTAAGATACAAGGGCCTCCACTGTGTCTCCTCCAGCTAACATTTTCTAAATGCTTAACTCACACGCCATAAATTAAATAAGTACAATAATTACAGAACATTATCATTGAAATCAATGGAGGCGACTTACAAGTGTCAATGCCTCATGAAGGCAACATGCTGCTTACATTTTAAAATGACACGCTACCTCCTGTGTGAACAACACTGTGTGCTGCCATTGTGATATTCATGGCAGGCATTGAAGGGCATTTAAGAGGCTTTAAAAATGCTGAATAAATGCTGCATAATAATGGGGTATTGACGCATGTGCCTTTAATGCGTACCTAGTATACCACATATCCAGCAAACTCCTCTTTGATGAGAAGGAGAATGATTGTGTGAGCAAGAATGGGGAGTGGCGATAGCACTGTCTAAATATTGACCATCTGCAAGGTAAACCAAAGCTATACTAATGCAACTCTCTGGATGTGTGGGGAGGAAGAACATCTTCTAGGCAAGGCATCTGACTGGATGTTGGACTTCTCTGTCCAAGCAACACAAAATACCTGCTGGAAAAAACTCAGCACTTCTGTGGATAACATACAATTTCTAACCCTCCATCCTACACCTAGATTCCTACATCTTCAGTGCCTTGGGCTCAGTGGTCTAGCTCATGACTAAAAAGCAAGATGTGGGCAAAATTTACTAAGCCAGGGAGGAACAATAGCAGAGATGAACTTTAAGGCCCAATACAAGGTATACCTGCAGTTAAATAATGCAGAGCTCTGCAGGGAACTTGACTTTGGACTGCAACAGCATGCAATGTCCCCCTTGCTGGCTTAATTAGAACATAATGTCTCAACCTGTGCAGAGGTTTCTGCCACCATTAGAAAACGAGGCCAGCAGTATGCGTGGCCTGTACTCACCTGCCAGCCACTGAAGCACATTATTACCCCCTACCACAAAACAAAAAGTGGCATATAGTAAGCTATAGACATGACAAGCAAAATACACACACATACATAAAAGTATTGGGACGTCTCCCTTTACACGCACGTGAACTTTAATGGCAACCCAGTTTTAGTCTGTAGGTTTCAGTATTGCGTTGGCCCACCGTTCACAGCTATACATGTGTGTGGTAAAGGGGACAGACTAATATGGTTATTGGATAAACCATACATATGACAGGACTACCCAGGAGAAGGCCATGCAGGGCTGCCCTGCACTTTAATTCAGCAATGCAGCATACAAAACACAGCTTGATGTAGGAGGGACCTGCACAGCAAGATCATAAAACAAATCTGGTCATCTGAACTAATAACTTGGAACAGTCCCCAACAGAGCCCCCCACTGATGGTTTCTGTAAAACAGCTAGATCTTGTAAATTTTTACTATATCATCTGCAATCAGCCTTTTCACCAAGAAGCAGGTTCTCGCACGAGAGTGCCGAGCATCAGTCAGACTGCATAAATGCTTGTTGGCAGCTGAGACTAATTAATGAAGTCTGGCTACTAGGTAAGATATGAAACTAGGAATAGAACAGCAGAACCTTTTAAAATATGAGTGAAGAAGAAAAACCAATTATCTCCATATCAGACGCAAATTTTGGAGAGTTCCATACCACGTGTATGTGTGAAAATTAGAGGACATATACACACACAACATATTTTTCTATCAGCACACTGATATATAGAAAACAACATCAAAATATTATTTGCTTTAAAACCCCCGCAGGTTGAACAAATAATAAAAATAAAAAATGTAACTACAAACCTTCTCGTTTGGTGAAATAAAATAGATTGCTTTCAATTCTGGAAATGGTTGCCTAATTTTATAGATGTCCTCTACAACTAGGAATAAAAGAAAAAAAAATAACATAAAATGGGTTACATTTTTAGCTATAGCATTTGTTGGAGAACACGCATCAAATACCACCAAACGATCTTTAGAACAAAAAGGGTATGTAGAGCCAAATCACCGCCCCCCCCCGCCCCCTTTTTTTTTTAAGTTTTGGATAGGAGTAAGGAAGGTTAAGAAGCACTGTTTAGGTAATCCTTTGCAGTTTGTGTTTCTCTAGAGACATTTCCCTTCACTATTGGTTCCACAGATGCAGACCCCCAAAATTAGGCAAATTCCGATCTTCTACAGTTGTTGCTAGAACATTTGTCAGCATTGGATAAATTTACGTCTTGGTAACAACTGGGGATTTCTGCTGTGGCTCTCTGTGGCCAGTCACCAGTATCATAAAAAAGGCTGAAAAAAAAAAACAGATTTACCCTGAAGAATTGATGACTAATGAGCACTGATGCACGAATAAGCTTACTAAATCACAAAATGGAACTGTAGTTTTTCTTCACATAATTCTGATGCAAATTTCTTGATGCTCCGTTTTTACCTGTGATGCCTTCTTGGAACAAGTCCGTCATTTTGCAACATGATGTTAGCAGGCTGGTGGTAAACTGATCTAGGAGTAGAATCTGAATAAAAAATAAAATAAAAAATCCACACACATACAATCTTTGTGTTGGTAAGTGGTTTTGAAAACATACAAACGCAATAACAAGCAATAACAATAACCAGAATATATTCATTACAATCAGCATTTTAGCTGGCCAAAAACTGAAATTATTTTTTCTTAAGATCAGAGCTACAAAATATTTACAATGTTCCATCCAAGTCTGTTGGAGAGAACCTTTCACAAAAAAGGGCTAATTCACAACCAAAACTAATATGGCTCCACTTTGAAGCAGCCTTTATAAAAATCTAATCAAATGATCACTACAGCTTTCATACATCAAACTACACAATATATATGTCAAGAATTATAATAATAAAACAAAATGACTGAAACAAAATGTATTTACTTCTGTTAGAGGAACCAACTTACCTTCCATTCACCTTGCTTTCTACAGTCATCTAAAACTTCTGTTTTGATTTCTGTAACAAAAACAAATTTTATTCAGCATTATAAATATGAAAATCTTAATTTCTAATACAGATGGATTAAAACATGACAAACCAGTTAAAGCTCATAAGTCTGGAACAGCACATCGAAAAGCTAAAATGCATTCTGAGGCTTTAACATAGCTCAGGCATATAAAAGTTGAAAAACAATACTCTAGAAAATACATCTAAAAGTGCATTAGCATTAAGGACACCTTAACATGGACTTCTAGCCATCTGCACTTGAGTTTCCCCCACCCTTTTTTCACAATTCTGTCATCTGCTCCATTCTATTTAAACGAAAAAGCGATACCTCCTAATGATCCAGCAAAGCGCCCTCAGCTACCTCCTCAAACACTGGGCCTCTTCTGGGTTGAATACATATCAAAAGGGTTTTGTATGGTCTTTATTTTGGGGTTGGGTTCCCCTTCAAGATCCTCAGACCACAAGTCGCACGTCACAAGTTGGATCAAGAAGATGATCCGACTTTGATGCAACTTACATTCAGATCTATGGGCTGAAACCGTGCCCAAGTCGGACCAAAAGTAGTGCAGGAACCCTTTTCAAAGTCGGACTGACTTGGGTCAGACCAGTTAAGATAGCTCTCGTAGGGAACCATTGATTTATACACCTCATGCGACATGTGCTCCCAAAGTCGGAGCGTATGTCGTGCCAATGTAAACCGGGCCTTAACTGTGATTTCTCCTTGGTTCAAAGGCCCTGGACCTTTCACTCCTCCTCCCACCTGGATAAGCTGACACCTGTTGTCACTATCATCCAATGAAGGGGTGGAATGAGTTGCTGCTGAGTTAAAAGAAAAAAGCCACAAAAGCAGGGAGGGATTGACTGGCCATCCCACATGAATCTGCCTGTCCAATGAAGGAACCCTATCCCATTTGGTCAGAATTTGCTTCTGCGGAACTGAAGTGTGAAACTGCACATAGAAAACTGCCTCGAAGATGGAAACCTTGAGACCCAAAAAACTTGCATGCAGACTTACAGGGTGGGCCACCTGTGGACAATAACTGAACCTGAATTTCGGAGCTTGTCCAGCAGGAGAACACCCTGGCTTAGGCTTGTGCAGAGTCCAGGACAAGACCAAGATACTCTAACGGTGAATTTGGAACCAGAGATTACTTTTTGTAATTCAGGATCCAGCCAAACACTGGTACAGTGCAAATTGTGAGTGGTAAATTGCCCATCAAGGAAGAAAAGGACTTCATCCAGTGAAGATTGTCCCAAGTAGTAACCAATAAAATTCACCCTGTTAAATATCCATGGGGCAGAGGCCAGAGCAAAGAAGAGGGTGTCAAATTGATAGTGAGCATCCCTTATTGCGAAGCACAAAAAATTCTGGTGCCTCACACAGATAGGGATATGCAAGTGTGCATCCATGAGGTCTATGGAGATGCAGATATCCTTCTGATTAAGGGAAGCCACCACAGAATAAAAACAGATTCCATCCAGGATTTTTGGGCCTTCACAAAAACATTAAAAAGGTTTGAAATCCACTGGGGCCCAGAATCAGGCAAACCTCTTCCTTCTACACATACATACACACACACACACACACACAAAGTTCATCTAGTTCAACCAATCATGAAGTAGAAACCCTTGAACCTCTTGGGGGCAGGGACCGGAGAGATCACTCACTGAATGAACAACCCCTTGACTGCCAAGTAGAGATCATGTAATCGAGCTGGAGAAAGACAGAGATTGGAAGGAAAGGATCCATCTTGTAGCCTGACAAGATCAGTTTGTGAACCCATTTGGGGAAAATCTTCATGCCATGCAAGACTTGTCTGCAGGCCTATTGATCTTATGCTGCCAAGAACATTTTTGTCCACTAACGGGGACCTTGAAAGGATAAGAACCTTTGTTCAAGGTGCCCGGGGAGTGGAAAAGTCTTATAGCAGAAATGGAAGGAAATAGAATTACGCTGCGACTCCATGTCTTTTTTAGATTGAGGCTAAAAGATGCTTTTACCTCTCGTGAGGTTCTTGTCCAGCGTGGTACCAAAAAGTTGGTCACCTTGAAAATGTAACTCTACCAGCTTCCTTCAAAGTCTGGTCTGCAGACCAACACTTAAGCCAGAGAGCACTGTGCAGAAACAGTTTTGAAAGCAATGCAGCCACATCCAATGATGGATCACAGACAGACTTAAGGCCCTATACCAGGTGGTCCACTAGCTCCACGCAGACTGGGGATACTTGCTCATTACCCAAGCCGACACAGGAGCTTAGCCCGTTCCATGAGTTTGGGATACCAAGGCCACGGCAAAAACCAGGCAAAGGGCCGAAACAAGCTATGGTGTACATAAAAACACAAGAAAGTTTCCATCTTCCTATCAGCAGGATCCTTAAAAGAAGGGTATTCCTCCACCGGGATCAAAATAGCCCCTCTCAGTACAGAAAATTGAGGATCCACAACTGGAGAAGTAGTCCAGTTTTTAAATGAGTCTCCTCAAAATAAAAGAACAGAAAAAATAGGATTTTTGTACTCACCGTAAAATCCTTTTCTCTGTAATTCACTGACCGACACAGCTCCTCTCTGTAATAAAATGGGTTGTCAGCCCTATCACTAGAGATTACTAGGCAAGTTGTAACAACACTTCAGAACTTTAAGTTTCGCCCAGGGGGCGGTCCCTAGGCTACAACCCCACAGCCTGCTCTAGCAGAACTCAGTATGTCAACAAGCAGTATAACGTAAAGAGAAAAAAAAAAGGAGGAGGGGCGGGTGCTGTGTTGGTCGGTGAATTACAGAGAAAATAGATTTTACGGCGAGTACGAAAATCCTATTTTCTCTTATTCACTGACCGACAGCTCCTCTCTGTAACAAAAATGGGACGTCCCCAAGCAGTGCCAAACGAGGGGTGGGAAAAAGGAAAAACAGCATAAAAACATCATCCACCATGGCAAGTGGGAACTAGTGAAACTAAACCCACAATAAAAACAAAAAAAAAAAAAAAAAAACAGCAGTGTGTGGAAAAACACACCGCCACATAACCAGGTATCCTCAACAGGAGTGATCCCCAAGACCGCAACTATTTGCGAAAGTAATGCAACAGTGCATTAACCGAACAGTACTGCGTTTTTATCGAAAAAAAACAGGAAAAAATAAAGAGTGCATATTTAATTGCAACAACACATCTGACTGCAAACTTTTGCGGCCAAAACAGGCATCAGCCGATGCACTGACGTCTACCTTGTAGAACTTGGTAAAAGTATGGACAGGCGACCAGGTCGCCGCCTTACACACCTGAGCGACCGACGCTTGGTGTAGGAAGGCCCAAGACGTTCCGATTGCCCTCGTAGAGTGGGCCGTGACCGGAAAGGGGGGCACCTGCTCCTTTAAGGCGTAGGCTTGTACTACAATCTGTCCGATCCACCTGGAAATGGTGGCCAACGAGACCGCCATGCCCTTCTTTGGACCAGCCACCGAAACAAACAGTGAGTCTGACTTCCAAAAGGGAGCCGCGGCAGCCAAATAAACCTCCAGGGCACCAACCACATCCAGAGCGTGAAGGGCCACCTCCTTGGGGTGCGTCGGCTTAGGACACAGCGATGGTAGTACAATATCCTCATTGATATGAAAAGCCGAGACCACCTTCGGAAGAAAAGATGGTTGCGGACGCAATACCACCTTATCCCTGTGGATGACCAGATAAGGCGACTTGCAAGACAAGGCTGCCAATTCCGAAACCCTCCTGGCCGATGTGATGGCCCCCAGAAAGACCACTTTCTGGGAAAGAGTCAACAGGGGAATCTCCCTAATATTTTCAAAGGGCGGTTTTTGAAGCGCCGACAACACCAGGTTCAAATCCCATGGGGGTAACGGTTGGCGCACCAGAGGGACTACATGTCGTACCCCCTGAACGAAGGTACCCACTAAGGAGTGTGATGCCAGGGGTCGTTAAAAAAAACAAAAAAAAAACAAAGACAGCCAAGGCTGAGATTTGCCCCTTGATGGTGCTCAATGCCAATCTCTGGTCTACTCCTTGTTGGAGAAACAGCAGGATCCTTGCTATGGAAAAGGAACGCGGATGTCATCCTTTCTCCTCCCACATGGAGATGTAGGCCTTTCAGGTATGCCTCCGGACTGAATCACCGGGGACCTCAACCACCAGAGCAGAGAGTCCCTGACTGGCTGGCTCACCTGGATTTGTCAATCTAGGGACAACTGAGATTTGTCCCATTTCAACAAGATCTCCTTCTGCAGTACTCTGATGTGGAACTGGGCGAAGGGTACTGCCTCGAAGAAGGCTACCATGAGTCCCAGTACTCGCATGCAAAAGCGGTTCATCAGCAGTTTCACCACGGACCTGAGTCTGCAATTTGTCTGAAGGGAGAAAAACTCTCTCTTCCCTGGAGTCCAACAGCAAATCTAGGTACTCCAGGCGCTGGGTCAGCACAATCACAGACTTCTTTAGGTTCAACAGCCACCCAAATTCTTGCAGGGTCTGCATGGTGAGCACCATATCCTCCTCCAATTCTGAGGTGGAAGATGCTCTCAGGAGGAGATCGTCCAGGTAAACCTTCATGCGGTAGTACTTTTGCTCGCAGGCTTGTGGTTCCAGGGACATGGGCATCCTATCGGGCTGGGGACATTTTGTCGAAGCACCGGGCAGACGAAAAAGCCGCTTGTGAGCGGAAAAAGGAGGGCCCTTGCCTGCGGCGTGGCTCCTTAGCCTTCCTGGCCTGTGGGAGTAGAGTACTCTTACAACCACTGGCATTTTTAATAATGTCATCTAACGAGGCTCCAAAGAGCCGGTCGCCAAAGGGAGGGAAGATCTGTCAGGGCTTTCTTGGATGCCTGGTCAGCCGACCAGCATTTTAACCAAATCAGGCGCCTCAGCACCACAGCTGACACTGAAGCCCTGGATAACAGAGGGAGAGTATCCAGGGCCACGTCAGAGACGTACTTAAGGCCTTGCACTAGTTGGTCTGCTAGTTCCACGCAGACAGGGAGGCCTGTTGCTCTCCCAATTCATGATGCAAAACTTTTGCCCAGTCAGTGTCTGCGACACCAGTGCGGATTTCCAATACAGGTCGTACGGATGACACCACAACCATAAACAAGGAACGAGCCACCGCCTCGGGCCTTCCTATCCGTGGGATCCTTGAATGCAGGAGTCCCCTCAACCGGGATCGTGGTTACTTTGTTTAACCTGGATACTGGGGGGTCCACGACCGGAGGAGCCAACCACTTTTTTAGAAGTCTTTCCTCAAAGGGGTAACGCACAGCCATGTATTTGGGAACTACAAAAAGGTCCATTGCGGGCGACCCCCATTCCTTGTAAATTAACTTATCAAAATAAGTCAGATACGGGAACACCTTAGGTGAACGTGCTGGCTTGCGGGACCCTAAAGGGACCTGTACATCAGCAGAGGGATCCGCTGGCTCCTAAATCTTCAGAGTATCATGCACAGCTGTGATAAGTGCTCCAACTAGTGCTTTGTCACACACGGACCCGGACGGGGACTCATCCTCACTGTCCGAACGGTCCTGGTCAGCGCCTTTCTTCCCACGTACCGCCTCTATCTTAGCAACAAACGAATTGAGGACCGCCGTAAGGGTGTCTATAGGGACCGCACAGTCCGCAGGTGACCCAGTTGCAATTGACTGGATTTCAGGGGAAGAAGCACCAGTTTCTGAAGCCATGCTGACCCTACCCTGTCTGCCACCCGCAGGGGACTTAGGACAGTGACAGTCCCATCCTCCTGCTGCCGCTGGCTGAGGGGCTCTAACCCGCTGGACTCACCACCCTGGGCCTTTCAGCGCAGTATTACCGCAGTGCCCGATGATCCCCAGCGCTCTCAGATGCAGAGATAGCAAAACGGTCGGTGGCCGGCCGGTTGCACGATTGGTGGGCAATCAGACACACGTGTTCAGAGCACAGGATAAACCTCCCCGCTGGACTCACCACCCTGGGCTCTTCCGCGCTGTATTACCGCAGTGCCTGATGATCCCCAGTGCTCCCAGATGCAGAGATAGCAAAACTGTGTCGGTGGCCGGCCGGTTGCACAATTGGTGGGCAGACACACGTGTTCAGAACACAGGATAAACCTCCCAGCACCCTATGATGACCAAACAGGAAGCAGAGGGCACAGAAGCACAAAAAACACTGTCCGGCTACAAGAAAATGGCCGCTGGTGTTCTCAATAGGGAATCACCAGGAAAATGGCCGCCTGAAGGCAGTCTGACCCTTGCCCATACTTAAAAAGTCCGCCGGATAGCGCTATGAGGGACTAGAGAGAACATGTGGCAGACACAGCGCTGCACCAACACAGGGGCTAGACTACACAGGCATCCAGCGAGACTGAGCTGCAGGACCCAGGCACCCACCACAGCTAAACCCCCAGGTGAGAGCCCAGACACACACACAGGGACAGCTGTACTTGCCAGTCCTGAAGCTGGGAGACATTCCACGGTAGTCAGCTCCTGATCAGTATAGGAAAGACTACTGGCCCAGCATACTGTGACGCAGACATCAGTAGCTCGGTCATATGTATGCCCCGGAGCATAAAGCTCACCGACCACCTCTGGAGCTGAGGTATGTCGTGGCCTGCCGAGCCGTAGCTGCGACCTGCACACGCTCGATGGCCGGACTGGGGAGACTGCAAGGATAAGTGAACCAGCCTGTCACCCAGCCGGCTGTTAGAAGATCAATCATCTTGCGCAAAAAGCCAAGCTTCTGCAGAAAAAAAAAAAAAAAAAAAAAAGACATGGACCTATGGGCCCGCAGTGTTCCTAGGTCTCATCTCCTCATTAGGCAAGAAAAAAACTGAGTTCTGCTAGAGCGGGCTGTGTGGCTGTAGCCTAGGGGACCCCTGAGCGGAACTTAAAGTTCTGAAGTGTTGTGTTACAACTTGCCTAGTAATCTCCAGTGATAGGGCTGACAACCCAATTTTTTTACAGAGAGGAGCTGTGTCGGTCGGTGAATAAGAGAAAAGTGTTTTGGCAAAATAAAAGGGTCATTTAGGGTATCCCTATATAAACACACTTCGCAAAAAAAGAGAATATGGAAACGCTTTTTTTGGAACACAATGGCTTAAGAGTACGAAAAAAGGAGCTGCTGCATCTTCAGAATACCCTGGGGGATTCAACACCCACAGACCAGGCAAGAAACGGGAGGATGAAAACTTTTTTTGGGCACCACTTTACAACATTGGAGAGGAGTTCGCTGGCACGGCAAGGTACTTACTGTATCCTTTTACAAATAGGTCATTGCCAAGTAACTTTTGTATAGCAACAGAGTGCCATTCTCAAACATTCATGCAGAAATGAACCCTATGCATTTGACTACCAAGATCTTGGTTCATTCATTACAAAAAGAGAACCTGTTATACCCTGCGGAATTTGTATCCGAGAGCAGTGTTACCGGTCACACACAATTTTATCACTTGGCTCAGAAATCTGTTGATTTTTATGAATTGAATCCGTTTTTTTTTTTGTTAAAATAAAATAAAAGTTATGCGGACCAAAATGAGAACAATTATTTTTTTTTTTGCTTAGAATATTGATCACGATTCACTTAGGATTCTCGCGGCTTTCATGTTATACAAAAGAATTGTGCTGTTTATTTTTTTATTCATTAAAGTGTATTTTTTTTATCTCTCTCTCTCTCTCATTATTTTTTTGGGGGGGGGTTCCAAGTAATTTTCTAGCAAAAAATAATGGTTTTAACTTGAAACCAACAAGTGTCAGAAAAACGTGTAATCTTTAACCACTTGCCGACCGCCGCACGACGATATACGTCGACAGAATGGCACGAGCAGGCATATGGGCGTATATATACGTCCCTGCCTTCCCGCGGGTGGGGGGCCCGATCGGGCCCCCCCCCCCGGTGCCTGCGGCGGTCGGTATTAGTTCGGGAGCGATCCGGGATGAGGGGGCGGCCATTCATTCATGGCCACCCCCTCACGATCGCTCCCGACGAATAGAAATGCTCCGTGACATCACTTCCTCTCCTGTAATGTAAACACAGGAGAGGAAGTGATGTAATCTCTCCTCCGTGTCGGTATTTTTCGTTCCAGCACCGAGGAGAGAGGATCGGTGAGTTGCACCAACACGACACTACACAGTAGAACATGCCAGGCACACTCACACCCCCCCTTCACCCCCCGATCACCCCCCAATTACCCCTGCCCCCCCAGTCACAGTGACACCAATTGCATTTTTTTTTTTGCATTGTGTCATTTGTGACTGTAATAACTGTTAGGGCAGTTAGGGTTAGCCCCCTTTAGTTCTAATGTACCCCCCTAACCCCCCCAAAAAAGGTTTAACCCCGTGATCAGCCCCCGTCGCCAGTGTCACTAAGGCTGGGTTCACATTGCAGCGGTTTATGAGAACGAATGTGATTCGCACCGCACTGCAAATCACATCCGATCTCTGTGCGATTCGAGTTCAGCCATACAGATAGTATGGCTGAATTCGCGCCGCACCCGCCGCAAATTCGCACGGGACCCTTTTTTTGGTCCACAGCAGAATCGGATCGCATGGGTGTTCACACCATGCGATCAGAGTTTGCAGATCGCACTGCGATATGCGAACTGATCTGGGGGTGTCATCAACATTTCACTGACACTCCCAGCAGTTCGCATAGGGCAGTGTGAACTGCCGCCGGGAGGCATGCGATGCGGGAACCCGCCGCGGATTCGTGGCGTTCCCGCATCGCTCCAGTGTGAACCCAGCCTAATAAGCAATCTTTTTTCTGATCGCTGTATTAGTGTCACAGGTGACGCTAGTTAGGCAGGTAGGTATTTAGGTATTTAGGTTCGCCGCAGCTTTTTATAGCGCCAGGGACCCCCATATACTACCGCATAAAGCCCCCTGATTGCCCCCTAGTTAACCCTTTCACCAGTGATCACCATATAACTGTTACAGGTGACGCTGGTTGGTTAGTTATTTTTTTATAGTTTCAGGGCACCCGCCATTTATTACATAGTCTCACTAGTGTACCCCTAAATTTAGGGGTGTCTACTTTCCAAAATGGGGTCATTTGGGGGGGTTTGTGCCATCTTGGCATTTTATGGCCTTCAAAACTGTAACGCCCTTAGAAAGCCTGAAGGCGGTGCTTGGTTTTCGGGGCCCCGTACGCGGCTAGGCTCCCAAAAAGTCCCACATATGTGGTATCCCCGTACTCAGGAGAAGCAGCAGAATTTATTTTGGGGTGTCATTTCACATATGCCCATGGCATGCGTGAGCAATATATCATTTAGTGACAACTTTGTGAAAAAAAAAAAAAAAAGTTTTTAAATTTTCCCTCAACTTGTGGCAAAATATAAAATATTCCATGGACTCAACATGCCTCTCAGCAAATAGCTTGGGGTGTCTACTTTCTAAAATGGGGTCATTTGTGGGGGTTTTGTGCCATCTTGGCATTTTATGGTCTTCAAAACTGTAATAGGTAGTGAGGAGTGAAGTCAAATATTTACGCCCTTAGAAAACCTGAAGGCGGTTCTTGGCTTTCGGGGCCCCGTACGCGGCTAGGCTCCCAAAAAATCCCACACATGTGGTATCCCCGTACTCAGGAGAAGCAGCAGAATTTATTTTGGGGTGTCATTTCACATATGCCCATAGCATGTGTGAGCAATATATCATTTAGTGACAACTTTGTGTAAAAAAAAAAAAAAAATTTGGGGTCATTTGGGGGGGGGGTTTTGTACTGCCCTGCCATTTTAGCACCTCAAGAAATTAGATAGGCAGTCGTAAACTAAAAGCTGCGTAAATTCCAGAAAATGTACCTTAGTTTGTAGATGTGACAACTTTTGCGCAAACCAATAAATATACAGTTATTGACTTTTTTTTTTACCAAAGACATGTGGCTGAATACATTTTGGCCTAAATGTATGACTAAAATTGAGTTTATTGGATTTTTCTAATAACAAAAAGTAGAAAATATAATTTTTTTTCAAAATTTGCAGTCTTTTTACGTTTATATCGCAAAAAATAAAAATCGCAGAGGCAATCAAATACCATCAAAAGAAAGCTCTATTTGTGGGAAGAAAAGGACGCAAATTTTGTTTGGGTACAACATTGCATGACCGCGCAATTACCAGTTAAAGCAGCGCAGTGCCAAATTGTAAAAAGACCTCTGGTCATTGACCAGCAAAATGGTCCGGTCTGAAAGTGGTTAAGTGGTTAAACTGCCCTTATTTACAAACCAAAGTTCATTCCTTTGATCTAAAGAACAAACGGTACTGATCTAAAGAACAAGCAGTACAATGTTTATAGTTAGCTGAGGAATGTCAAACTTAGCAGACTGCCCGTTTTGTTTTGTTATTTTTGACAGCTGTCGCCTTGAGCAGAGAACTCTCTGCATGGAATTAGGAAAATGCTTTAAGATTGAGGAGGGGGAAAAAAATAAATAAAAATGTAAATTCTTAACGATTAATCATCCAGCTATAATAAATAACTTTAACCTGTTACCGACCGCACTATAGCCGCATGACGGCTACAGTGTGGCTCGATAACTCTGGAAGGGCGTACTATGATGTCCTCCCAGAATTGCGCTCCCCCCCCCCCCCCCCGAGCGTGCACGCGGGAACATCTGTGCTTGCCAGGTCCACAGAACCCGGCGCAACATGGATCGCAGTAAAGGGCCAATGGCAGCGGCTCCAATGAGAGATCACAAATGTAAACACTGCAGGGTCAGTGGAAGTTTAACACTCTCCTTTCCTCCCACCAATACAGCGCGAGTGGAGAGGAGAGGGATAGAGTGCCCTATTTTAAGTTGCGATTATAATTGTGCCCAGCAGTGCTATACAGTGTTCCCACTGTGCCACATCTGAGCGATCTGTGCCCTCTGTGCCACACCAGTTCCACCAGTGCCACTACAGTGCTCATCTGTGCCACACTAGTGACCATAAGTGTCACCACAGTGCTCATCTGTACAATAAGTGCCACTACAGTACAATCAGTGCCACTACAGTGCCCATCTGTGTAAATCATTAGTGCCACTACAGTGCTAAATAGTGCACATCAGTACTCTGCAGTGCACCCTCACCTGTCTAGAATCGCAACACAGTCACTAGTATGGCAAGCAGAGCAGCGGGGAGATCTCCGAGTCCCAGCCAGGTTCTGACTCGGCCTACGAACCCGTTACAAGCAGTGGGTCTTCTACAGAGGAAGATGAACATGTGCCCATAAAAAGAAGGCGTTCTGGCATGGAACAGCAGCCTACTCCCAGCAGCGCAGAGCCGTCCACCTCAAGCGCAGTGCCACTGCAACAAAAGCTAAGCACCAGTAGGGTGTCATCTCAGCCCCAAAAGGGATGGGGGCCATGCCAGCCTTCCCTATGCTCCTCAAAACCCCCTGTGGCTTCCCCCTAATTCCGGAGCAGCAAAAATCGCCCCTTTAACCACCCAGCCAGGTGTCCAAGTAAATGCCAATGATTTTGCCATGCTTGATTTCCCCCCCCCCCCCCCTTTGATTTTCACGGAAGACTTACTATCGTCCATTGTGGCCCAATGCAACCTCTATGCACAACAGTACATAGTAAGCAACCCTGGTTCTAGTTATGCCCATCCCTTTGAGTGAAGAGAGCTTATCGTAGAGGAATTCAACGTTTTTTTTTTTGGTAAGTCCCATTAGTAAAAGTTAATTGTACACCTATTGGTCTACCAACCCCATCCATTCTACATGCCACTCTTTTCATCCATTATGCCAAGATCAAGATACCTTATGACCATGTAGTTCCTCCACTATAATGACACCACCCAGTTCCCTCCCCCAAAATGACCCAACTTTTGACAAATGGAGTTAAAATTCGGCCACAACTAAATTATTTCTCTGAAAAATTCCCCCAGCTATATAACCCCTGACCAGAATATATCAATGGATCAGTTGTAAAATTCTCAGGCAGGCTGGGCATCAAACAGTTTATTCCCAGCAAAAGGGCCCGATATGAGGTAAAAATGTACAAACTTTGTGACCGAGCCACAGGGTACATTTACGTCTTCCTGGTGTATGAAGGGGAGGACTCCCAACTGCATCCCCCTGAATGTCCAGAGTATATTGGAGCCAACGGAAAAGTTGTCTGGGGGCTTGTCTATCCACTCCTTTGAAAGGGATACCATCTTTATTTGGATAATTTTTATACAAGCTTGCCCCTCTTCCGCAATCTTCACCAGAGATACACCCCAGCATGTGGTACAGTAAGAGCCAATAGAAAGGGCTTCCCGCAAAAACTCATCAATGAAAGGCTACGACGAAGGGGAGACGGCGTCTTTGCGGAACCAGGAGCTATTGGCTGTCAAGTGGAGGGACAGACGAAACATCTGCATGCTCACAACAATCCATAATGTCCATTTATCCTTTATTTTTTTCAGTTTGGCCATGTAGAACATTTAATGTTATTTACCAAAAATCTACTGAGACCCTCCTATCCTATCTGCACTACCAGGAACAAGTAATCTCAGCCCTTTTGTACCCTGAAAGCCCACCGGTAGAATATTTGCGCCGATTCCATGAGCAGACGCCACGAATGCCACGTTCCTCAGAAAATCCCCACCCCATGAAACAGGTCACAGACGTCAGAAGAAATGCCGGGTGTGCTCCAGAGGAGGAGTTAGAAGAGACACCACATATTGTCCCCAATGTCCTTCTCAACCAGGCCCCTGTATAGGTGAATGTTTCTGCCGTTACCATACTTCTTTACATTATTAGGTGAATTATGGTAAATGTAATTCTCATTTCCTGTCATTTTCCTTCACACCCCTTATACCACTGCACTGAACTGTACATACCTCTGTCTTCTCCAGGAACTGACCCTGGCCTGTTATACGACCAAGCTTCTGCCTAACGCTAAAAACTGTACCTACCTCTGCCTGCTCTGGAACTGACCCTGGACTGTTTGACCATGTTTTTTGCCTGCCTCTTGGACTGATCATTTATACTGCTATGCTAGTGGGAACACAGGGGTCTTGCAAATGTGAGGGGCTCCAGAAATGTTTTTCTGGTTGAAGAATTTTGTTTTCTCATTATTGGATTAGGGTCTGGAAACTGAGGCTTCAAAGAGAATTGGGTGGGAGAAGCCTCTACCCCTGTCCCCATTCTTTCCTGGCCTGCTACTTGGACCATGTTCTTGCTTACTACCAGGACCAATATTTTAGCACTGCTGGCAATGTTTCTACTTGCACTGACCCTGGACTGTATATAGACAGTATACCTGCCTGTACTGACTATGGACAAGATTGCTGCATGGGCAATTCCATTCACTGTCGCTGACCACATCCCTGCCTGCTGCCTGGTTCAGGGCTCTCCTCCTGTGGACAACTGCACTACTAAAACCACATGTAATCTTTTGTTTACCTTTTGCTCAGCACAATGTATTTTAGGCTGCAATTCTTGGTATTGTAATAGAAATTTGTAAGTTCTGTATATAATTGTATTCTAGTTTGTATGTATTGCACACTGCCCTCACTGTGCACATGGCACTAATAGTTTTCAGTACATGTTTGCATTCTTTCGAGTCTTGATTAGAATTAGTCTGCCTATGATAAGCCGCTTGTTACCATAAACATACAATTGTAATATTAATGTGATACCTACGTAATCATGTGTAAAAAAAAAAACCTTCAATTGTGTCATAATAAGGCAGAACAATTATTTGGAAAGATGCTGAGCGTATCTTTTGGGTCTGTTCCCTACTGCAGTAGTTATTTGGAACCACTAATCAATAGGAGGATAGGTGTTTCCCATCTATAAAATGTCCAGCTCAGTATGTTCATTCCATGTGTTAGAAATATGAAGGGCCCTCAAAAATGTGATAATTGTAATTATATGCGTCATCTGTGCTCCTAGAACACCTGAATGTGCTACTTCAATGTTGTGCCTCTGTATGTGGCCTGGCTGTGTAAAAGTCTCACACATGTGGTATCTCTGTACTCAGGAGTAGCAAAATATATTTTGGGGTGTCATTTTTGCCATGTACGTGCTATGTGTTGTAAATATCTTAGAAATGGACAACTTTGTGTAAAAAAAAAAAAAAAAACAAAAAAAAAAAAATGCAATTTAATTTTTTTTTTCCACATTTTTCAAAAACTTCTGTAAAAAAAAAAAATGAACCGTTCAAAAGACTCATTATGCCTCAGATTATACGTTGGGGTGTTTGCTTTCCAAAATGGGGTCACTTTGCGGGCGTTTCCATTGTCCTGGTGCTCCAGGACCTTCAAAAGTGTAATAGGTGGTTAAGAGATTAGATGTGTAATTTATGCTCCTAGAATGCCTGAATGTGCTACTTCAATGTTGGGCCCCTGTATGTGGCCAGGCTGTGTAAGAGTCTCACACATGTGGTATCGCCATACTCGGGAGGAGTAGCAGAATATATTTTGGAATGTACATGCCATGTGAGAGAAATAACCTGTTATAATGACAATTTGGTGTGGAAAAAATAAAAAAATAAAAAATTTATATATATATATATATATATATATATATATATATATATATATTTATATTGTTTCAGTGATTGGCTTCATAGCTTGTAGACTAACTTTCACACAGACTAAACAATATCCACTTATTTATGAAGAAAAAAAAATATATTTTTTTTTTACAAAAGTTTTGGTTTTTTTCATTTATAGCACAGAAAATAAAAAACCCAGAGGTGATCAAATACCAGAAAGCTCCATTTGTGTGAAAAGAAAAAAAAAGGCCGAAAATGTCATATGGTACAGTGTTGTAGGACTTAGTAATTGTCAAAGTGTGAGCACTGAAAGCAGAAAATTGGTCTGGGTAGGAAGGGTTTTAAGTGCCCAGTGGGCAAGTGGTTAAATAGACTTACCGGTGACGGTATTTCTACAAGCCTTTCAGGACAGAACCTTGGAGAGAGTATAGCTCCACCACTTCACAGGAAACACTGCATGAATGACAATGCCCCTTTAAATCCAGCTGCTTCCACCATGACATCAGTTGTTAGTGAGAATTCCTCCGACATGCTGGAAGATATAAGCAGACAATTACCAAGCCCAGCGATTATAAAGCATACATAATAACCTAGGGAGGGAAGTAGGCTGTTGTCCTGAAAGGCTCAAAGAAATACAGTCACTGGTAAGTCTAAGGTTTTCTCCCTTCGCCTTTCAGGACAGCAGGCTGAGGCTGACAGTAGATCCAACCTGTAGTGCCTTCTGAAGGATGAAAAACTGGACCACGTGGAAGCCTTGCATATCTGTTCTGGTGATGCCCCCGGCCCTCTCTGCCCACGAAGTCACCACTGCCCGTTTAGAGAGGCAATATTCCATCCGGAGGTTTTAAACCTAAGGACAGGTATGCTTCTTTAATGGCTTGTTTTAGCCACCTTCCTAGGGTACTTTTGGTAGCTTTATCCCCTTTGTGACTTCCATTAGGATAAAAAGTGAAGATGATTTTCTAAGAGTCTTTGTTACTTCCAACTACTTTAGGAGGCACCTTCTAACATCTAGAGTATGGAAAGCTTCTTCTCCTGGCCCCAAAGGCATGGGGCAAAAAGTAGGGAGTGTGATCCACTGTGTGCAGTAAAAAACCTATGACACCTTAGGTAGGAAGGCTGGATCTGTCCTCAGCATTATCCTGTTCGGCAGACACCTCATAAAAGGGCTCCTTGATTGATGATGCCTGTAATTCAGGGATTCTACGTGCAGATGTCATTGCCACCAAGAGCATTGTCTTTAAGGTCAGGAATCTTAAAGATGTCTCTTCTAGCAGCTTGAACAGCGACTTAGTGGGTCCCTGAAGAACCAAAGATAAATCCCACTTGGGAAAACTAATAAGAGACCTGGGCCTAATTTTTGCCATAGCCTTAAAAAATAAATAAAAAAAAAGGACTGACTATCAAGGGTTCCCTTGACAGGATTTTTCCAGAAAAACTGATACTGCAGCAACCTGCGTCTTCAGAGTACTTGCTGCTAAAACTTTCTCCATTCCTTCCTGGAGAAATTCTAAAACTGAAATAGTGCTAACGTAATTAAAGTTCTTCCTGGAACGCCAGGAACTGTAACACTCCCAGGCTTTGAAGTAAATAGCCCTGGTGACCTTCTTCATACCTGCTGCTAGAAGGGTGTTGAGCAGTTTTTCCCGATAGCCCCATTTTTTCTTAAAATTTCTTCCTCAGAAACCAGATGGTTAGATTGAGGTACGCTGGATCTGGATAAAGAATCTGACCTTAACCCAGAAGGACCTCCCTGTTTGGTAATCTCCAGGGAGGTTTTGCTGAGAGATTCATTAGGGTTGAGAACCAGGGTCTCTTTGGCCAATAGAGAGCAATTAGGATCAGATCTGTGGACTCTGCTCCGAACTTTGCTAACACGCTTGGTATTAACTGAAATGGGGGGGGGGGGGGTGTAAGACAGGAGGAAGTCCCATTTTTGAGCCATCGTGTCCACTCCGAGTGCTTGATCCAGTCTCCGGAGAGAGAAGGTGGCTAATGTTTTTGTATTCATTTGGTTTGCAAAGAGGTCCCCCTGAAGAAGGCCCCAACGTTCGGTGATCGTCTTGAATAACTCTTGGTTTAATAACAATTCCGCTTCCCTTACATCCCTCCTTAGAAGGTCTGCTAGGATGTTTTCCGTGCCTTTCAGATGGACTGTGGACAGAGGCCAAATTGCCCTCTGCCCAACTCAGGATTTAATGAGCACGTTCCATCAGTGTCTTGCTTAGGTATAATACCAGTCATGTTGTCCGATAACACGTGGACGTGCTGTTCCCTTAGAGCCTCCTCGAAGAATAGGAGGCTTAGATGAATAACCTTTAACGCCTTCCAATTTGAGGACTTTCTTGCCTCTGGCTTGGACCATACGCCCGGTGTTGTCTGTTCCTCGAGGTGAGCTCCCCATGCGCTCGCATCTGTCGTTAATCCCAGAGTTACCGGAAAAGTCCAGGGGAGTCCTTTTGTGGTGCTGCTCTGGTCTCTCCACCACCCAAGTGATCTTTTTGCCCTTGTTCCTATTTTGAACTTCTTTTCTAGAGGCTCCTGGTGTGACCAATTCAGTAGAATGACTGCAGACATCGAGCATTAAGCCTGACACCCTGCACTAAAGGGATTGCTGCTGTCAACAGGCCTAGAACTGACATGGCATCCCATACTGAAAGCTCTGTTGGTTTGAAATGTTCTCTGCCATCTGCAGTTTTTCCATCTTCAACAGAACAAAGAATCTATTTCATATCCCAGGAACCTTACTGGTTGAGATGGTACTATGTTTGATTTATGAAGATTCAGAAGCCAATCTAAGTTGTTTAGATGTCCCTGGGTTACTTGCAGATTGACCACTACGAGATCTTTTGAGCCTGCGAACAGTAGTAGGTCATCCAGATAAGGTACTATGGAGATCCCCTTCAGTCTCTGGGACTCCAAAACCTCTGCCATCACTTTCGTGAATACTCTGGGAGTGAAGGAAAGGCCGAAAGGCAGCGCCTTGAACTGAAGGTGCCAGATACCCCACCCCCAAATTAACTGCTAGTCACAGGAATTTCAGCAATGAAGCTGCAATTGGTATATGGAGAGAAGCATCCCTTAGGTTGATGGATGCCACAGCAGAGGGTGAATAAAATTCTTCACAGAGAAAAATCGAGTCCATCTGGAACTTTTTATACTTTATAGATTGATTCTCAACCTGAAGATTCTGAAGCAGATGAAATTTCCCTGATGGTTTCTTGACCAAGTGGGAGTAAAAACCCCTAATTTCCAAGGTTCGGAAGGACCAGCAAGAAACACCCTGTTACATCAATTCTCTCAGGAGATAAGTCATAGCCAGGGCTTTCTCCTGATCCCTAGGAAGGTTTGTCACTTAGAAACGGCTTGGGGGTGTCTGAATTCTAGCCGATAGCCTTGACCAATTAGATTCAGAACAAACAGGCTTTCTGTTACTTTTTTTTTCCCATAAGTCTCCGCCCCCCGGAAATGTTTTCACCTGCCATCCGTGACTCCGACATGCTGAGACTTGCCATGTACGCTCTGAGCACGCTGACAGGCACCCCCCACCCCCTGAGCACCTTGGGCGGAGGACCACCAGCAAACCCTTAAGCCTGTGGGCTGGTCAAAAGGAACTTGTGCAGGGGGGACTGGGCTGGTCTGTAAACAAAACTGAAAAAAAATAAATAAATAAATAAAAAAAAAAATAAATAAAAAAAAAAAAAAAAAGTAGGGTTCTGCCAAAACCCCTCCTTGGAGGGGGCTCAGCCGCTCTGGTTCCCCAGCAGTGCTTCCACCATGGCGTTGGAAACACTAAAACTGATGGCATGGTGGAAGCAGCCGAATTTAAAGGAGCGTTGTCACGCAGTGTTTCCTGTGAAGAGGTGGAGGTCAAGGTCAAGGTGCTGTCCTGAAAGGCAAAGGATAAAAATATATATGTATGTATGTACGTACACGAGTACACCATATTTTTGTAAATATTTTATTATATCTTTTCATGGGAGACTGAAGAAATGTAGAAAGTAGTGAGTGCACAGCTTCTATAACAGTGTAAAATTTGCTGTCCCCTCAAAATAACACAGCCATTAATGGCTAAACCACTGGCAACAAAAGGAGTACACCCCCTAAGTGAAAATGTCCAAATTAGGCCCAATTAGCAATTTTCCCTCCTCGTCGTGTAACTCGTTAGTGTTAAAAGGTCTCAGGTGTGAATGGGGAGCAGGTGTGTTAAATTTGGCATCATTGCGCTCACTCTCTCATATTGGTCACTGGAAGTTCAACATGGTACCTCATGGCAAAGAACTCTGAGGATCTGAAAAAAAAAAAAATTGTTGCTCCACATAAAGATGGCTTCGGCTAGAAGACTGCCAAGATCCTGAAACTAAGCTACAGCACGGTGGCCAAGACCATACAGCAGTTTAACAGGACAGGTTCCACTCAGAACAGGCCTCACTGTGGACGACCAAAGAAGTTGAGTGCACATGCTCAGCATCATATCCAGAGGTTGTCTTTGGGAAATAGACGTATGAGTGCTGCCAGCATTGCTGCAGAGGTTGAAGGGATGTGGGGTCAGCCTGTCAGTGCTCAGACCATACACAGCATACTGCATCAAATTGATCTGCATGGCTGTCGTCCCAGAAGGAAGCCTCTTCTAAGATGATGCACAAGAAAGCCCACAGTTTGCTGAAGACAAGCAGACTAAGGAAATGGATTACTGGAACCATGTCCTGTGGTCTGATGAGACCAAGATAAACTTATTTGGTTCAGATGGTATCAACTGTGTGTGTGACAGCAGCTAGGTGAAGAAAGAAAAAAGTGTGTGCCTACAGTCAAGTATGGTGGTGGGAGTGTCATTGTCTGGGGCTGCATGAGTGTTGCCAGAAAAGGGGCGCTACAGTTCATTGAGGGAATATGCCAACATGCACTGTGACATACTGTAGCAAAGCATGATCCCCCTCCCTTCATTGCCTAGGCAACAGGGCAGTATTCCAACATGATAAAGACCCCAAACACACCTCCAAGACGACCAGTGCCTTGCTAAAGAAGCTGAGGGTAAAGGTGATGGCCTAGCCAAGCATTTCTCCAGACCTAAACCCTACTAAGCATCTGTGGGGCATCTTCAAAATGGAAGGTGGAGGAGCGTAAGGTCTCTAACATCCACCAGCTATGTGATGTCATGGAGGAGAGGAAGAGGACTCCAGTGGCAACCTGTGAAGCTCTGGTGAACTCCATGCCCTAGAGGGTTAAGGCAGTGCTGGAAAATAATGGTGGCCACAC
This sequence comes from Lithobates pipiens, assembly GCF_037356315.1. Lineage (NCBI taxonomy): Eukaryota > Metazoa > Chordata > Amphibia > Anura > Ranidae > Lithobates > Lithobates pipiens. Next base: position 193,731,238 of record NW_027507785.1, on the reverse strand, counting down.
AAAATATTGATACTTTGGGCCCAATTTGGACATTGGTCACTTAGTGGTGTACTCACTTTTGTTGCCAGCAGTTTAGATATTAATGTCTGTGTGCCAAGCCATTTTGAGGGGGCAGCAATTTTACACTGTTATTCAAGTTGTACACTCACTACTTTACAATGTAACAAAGTGTAATTTCTTCAGTGTTGTCACATGAAAAGATAATAAAATATTTACAAAAATTAGAGGGGTGTGCTCACTTGTGAGATACTGTATATCCTTTAGCCCTGGTTCACACTGGAGCGTTTTGACATGCTATTTGACATGTTAAATCGCAGCAATTGCCGTCAATGGCCCCGTCCTAATCGGCGCATCTGCACCAATTTCAAAAAGGAGTTTCTGTACTAATTTTTGCGATTTTGGGCTGCGATTTACATTGACATCTGCGTAGAAGTCTCTGAAATCATGGCCGAAATCAGGAATGACATGCGGGAGTGAAATCTTGCAAGTTCAGCTGAACTCGCATGGCTTCATTCCCACAGCTCAGTGTGAACCTGGACTTAGTATCACTTTAAGGAGGGAAGAGTTAGAACTTTAGTCAAATTGTCCAAATTTGGAAGATTTTTGAATATGCCATACGGGAGACCACATGATCTCACAAGCCACCAATGAAAATCTACCCATCAACTGTCTCCGCCTTGCTGAACCTCAGTCTGAAAAGATCCTACACGCACGATGCAAAGCGGCACAGGAATTCAACATACCTACATGTACTGTGCTTATCCCCATCAGCCCTCTCATCCAGTCCATCGCAGGTACTTGTATTTAATAGCACGTGGTATGGATTAGAGGAGTGTCGGCAAAGATCAGTGTGCCAGAAGAGGTAGCAACAATGTGGCTTTCCTGCACTACTCTGCATGTGTTGGAAACCACTTTGGCCCTACATACAAATTATCCCTATATTCTGCCCTGTTAACCCCTGTATGTTAGCATACATACTACTGACCCCTTTATGCAGCCCTATGTATTACTGATGACTGCAATTTGCCTGTCTACATACTATTTACACTGGCCAGAAGCTAATCCAGCTAGTTGGGCCAGGCCCGACCGCCAGGACAAAATTGAGACCAGCCAAGTGTGAAACTGGTCGAGCAAGTCTGACTGCAGTACCAGTTTTGCTGTCTTAACATACTTCTACATCAGACTTAGGCTGGCCAATTACCCTGCAGACAAAAAACAATTGTAACGAAAGTGAATGTTAAGTTCATCACTGAAGCGAACATTTAAAGTGTAATTAAAGGCAATTATTTTTTCCATTTTGGATAGTGCAAGAGAGCGTTGTGTCCCTTTGGGGAGATTTCCTCTCACTTCCTGTCTCATAGCCAAAGCAGCAAGTGAGAAAATCCTTCCAAAGTGAGGGAATCGCAGGGTGTCAAAGATCTCAAGAACTAGTATCCCCATTGGAAGATTTCCCCCTCTATTACTGTTTCAGTGTTAGGCTAAATGATAATGATGTACAGGACAAATAGAGAGAGCGACTCTCTAATGGGGTACACACAGCAATAAACCACACACCACACTGACCGGTGTTCTAATCCCTACAAACAAAACGTAAAAAAAAAGTACCAGTTACTTACCGGTAACTGTCTTTCTGGGAAATCTTCCAGGACGGCACACCTGAGATGAGAGGCTCCTCCCTACAGGAAACACAATCAATCGACAGCTGTTTTAAGTCCCCACCCTTCCCCTTGATCCTCAGTTTGTAGAGAAGTAGCTCCTGAACCAGGTTCACAAGGGAAATCATTCCTCATAGGTACTCACCTTCTAGTGTTCTAGAATTTTCCCTCCTCCAACGGGCGGGAAGTAGGCCTGCCGTCCTGGAAGATTTCCCAGAAAGACAGTTACCGGTAAGTAACTGGTACTTTTCTCAAGTCATCTTCCAGGACGGCACACCTGAGAGGATAAACAAGTACCTCAGGCCTACCTTAGGGTGGGGCCACTGCAAAACCCTCTTGGCGAACCTTGGCTCTGCAGTGAGCTTTACCTCCACTCCATACGCTCATATGCTTGATGAAGGCATCTTAGCTGGATCATGCGGCTGATCTGCAGGTCTGCTCCACAGATGTTCCTGCCTTTTCCGCTTCAGATGCAGTATCTAGGTGAAATGGGCTCTTAAAAATGGAATCAGAAAACATGTTAAACTTGTAGGTTAGCAATGTTGCCTATCTCACACATCTAACAACCATGGCCTATTATGCCTGTAGGTGCTACTTAGAACCACTAAAAAGATAAATAAGAGACCTGTGTAAGACAAGGACACTACATTAATCAATAAGAGGGCCTGTCTTAACACTATCCTGTTGAGGGAAATAAAACTGCTTCCCTTTTATCTTTATGTCAGCAAAAGACTAAAGGGAAGCCTACTTAAGGGAAACAGATTAACAGAAGCTTGAACCCTGGGTTTAAGGCACGCCCAATCTATGTCCTTACTTACGCCTGAGAGCCTTCTTCAGGAGATTAAAGTCCCTAGCAGGAGTAGACTACCCATATTGCTACGTCTAGTTTTGCTAAAAGGGCAAAATGAAGGCCATGCACCGAGCCGAAACCTATTCGATCGGGTATACATCTTTATACTTCATCCTCAGGCCCTAATACTCCTCTGAACAGAACTCTCCAAGTTCTTACTAAACAGGGCGATTCATTATCCCCTTCCTCCAGTGTCCCATAACCCTACAGGGCTTCAACCCTAGGAAATGGTTCTGGCATCCCTGAATGCAAGTGGTCAAGGTTTTCTGACATGTGGCATCTGCAGCCCGAACTCCTGGCCCCTCCATGGAAAAGAAGGCTGAAATACAAAAAGGTGATACATGTATTATTAATATCACAAATAAAATGATCATAGATTGTGGGCACGGCACAATAGATTTAGACAGAAAGGACACAAGCATAGACAACAATGTTGTGTGCCTGAGTGTGAGTAGCTAAACCAATATATCAAATATGGGAAGAGACCCAAATCTGAACCTCAACGTAGACGTAGACAAACAGTCCTCATAGTCTGGTTTTCTGATGTGCTGCCAAGATGTAAAAACATTAAGACACAAGCAAACCCTAAGTGCTGCGTATTTCTTTAGTGCAGCTAGCTAGGTCATAACTGATATATAAATACGGAAAGGACAGGAACCCCCTTTACTGTTGTGCTTTACCTATGTACAGCAAAACAAGGCTATAAAGACAGAAAGACCCAAACTTCTATGTTGTGTATTTCTGACAAACCACCACAGTTATAAGATTAATATGAACACCAACTCCCGTGTTGTGCATTTCTGCTATGCCACAGGGAAAAATATGGAACACAAGACAATCCTTTCTGTCATGCACTTCTGTAGTGTAGTTCAGATAGAACCAACACTGAGAAAGGACACAAGCAACCTGCAGCATTGTGTTTTTCTGAAACAGAAAGCACCAACAAGCTTCAATCTTGAGTATTTCTGCTGTGCAACAACATAAAAGCAGACACTGAGGAAAAAGACAGACAGCCTTTACAGCTGCAATCTTTCTGGTCCGCTGCAAAATAAAACAATAACGCCATGATGAGTATTCCTGCTGTGTAGCAAAACCTCAATCAGAAGGGACAGATAAGTTTAGGGTTCCCACACCCGTGCGACCCAACCTGCGACTTGGGACTGCAAGACGCATGAGAAGTCATATACTATGGCTTCCAATGGGTACCATTTGTGTCTGTGCGACACCAGCAGTCCCTGATTCCTGGATCCACAGACCTCAAGATTACACAGGTCTCAGGGAAAAAAACAAATAGCAATTTTCAGGTCGAACAAGTAAGGGGTCCCCAATGCTGTGACTTCCTGGAGGATTGCAGCCAACAAACCCCTGCTGTGTATCCCTAAGATGCAGAAAGGTAGATCCATGAGAAACACTGCTTAGCCTGATATACAAACGATTAGGCAGTAAATATAGGACATACAGGACACAAAACATTCAATCTTTGTGCATGTCTGATGTGTAGCAATATACCAATACTGAGCAGAGAGGCCACCATCCTCAATGTGTCTCTCAGCTGAGCAGCAAAAACAAAATCAGAAAAAGACAAGCAACCTTCACTGCTGTGTTCTTTCTGATATGCAGCCAATAAGGCAGAATATGCAAGACATAAAAGGACAGACAACCTTCAATCTTGTATATGTCTGATGTGCAACAATATAACAATTCTGAATAGAGATAGCACATCCATATTGAAGCGATTTGGCCTTGCGACTCAACATGTCAAATCGCATGGCTAAAATCAGCACAACACCACTTTATGGCGCTACATGGATTACCAAAGGCAGTATATGTACTACACCTGGCAGGGGTTCAATTTGTATTTCTGCTATGTAGCCCAACAAATTCAAACCATCAATTTTCACTGCTGCCTTTCTGATAAGGCAGTAATACAGGACACAAAAACCTCACAGACCTTAATGCTGTATAAATCTGATGTGCAACAATAAAACACTATGAATAGAGATAGCACATCCATATTGAAATGATTTGTCATGCGACTCAACATGTCAAATCGCATGTTTAAACTCGGCAGCCATTGCTGTTAATAGCACTGTCTGAATCAGGACAACGCCACGCAAATCAGGACCATCAGACTTCACTGCTGCCTTTCTGATAAGTAACCAACAAGGCAGTAAAACAGGACACAAAGCCCCACAGACAGACCTCAATCTTGTGTATGTCTGATGTGCAGCAATATAACCATTATGAGCAGAGATGTCACCAGACTCAATGATGTGCATTTCTGCTGTGCAACACAAAACCAGAAAGTACAGATCACCTTCACTGTTGTATTTTTCTGATCTGTAGCCAAACAAAGCAGTACCTTTAGTATATAAAGGACAGCAAACAAGCTTCAGTGCAGTGCATTTCTGATGTACAGCAATATAGTCCTTATGAGCAGAGATGTCACAAATCTCAATGTGTATTTCTGCTGTGCCACAAAAACATCCCAGCAAGCACAAACCTTCACTACTGAGGTCTACTGGTGTGCAGCCAATGAGGAGTCATGGTCTATCCCTTTATGAAATAACCAACAGGCAATTTATTTCATAGGCATAGCTTGGGCTGTAGATACTAAACCTTCACCACCAGAGAAGGAACAGATCCTAAAATGGTTGGACACCCTACTATTAGTAGTAGTTGTTGTCCTACCTTACCTCCATAGACTGAGCAAACGCTAGCCAGCACATATCCAGGTGGTGCTGATTAGCAACTAAAGTCTCAATGAGCCCAGCCCTAGAGACCAATTTAAGACCTCTCTATAAGAGGTGGTTACCAGTTTAGCCTGGGAGGTAAATAGCTATTTGCAGGCTTCAAACAATCAATTATGTAGCTCTTGCATAGGTTTGCACAGAAAATCCTCAATTAAAAGGATGTAGGGAGCGATCTATGGTGAATCGCCTTTAGATCTGCCACTGAGTGGATTGTAGCCCAAACCAATAAAAAAAAAAAAAGTTTCTTCTTACCTCCTACACTATAATATAAACACAGTGTAAAGGTGGAGTGTGAGGTTGGAGCTTATGAAAGTTAACTATAGCAGGCAACCCCCAAAAGGAGGATCTGTGACAAGGGAACCCCTACTGTGCCACACAGTAGCTTGGTCTCTGCCCATCCTTGAATGTTAGGTCAGCTCTTAAACATTGTGAAGCAACTTCAGATTCCTAGCAGCTGGGCTAATAGACCTAGTGCACCTGCTGACCAGGGGAGCTGCTGAATCCACCAACCACTGCCCAATTAATAACTTGTTCAGTGGTATACCTGGCCTGTAAGTAACTTTGTATCTACCAGGTCCCCTCTGTATGCTATATTCATCCCTACTAATGTACCACACCTGGGCATGTAGGGAGAGGCTGGCAACCTACTGCTGTGATAACCACAGTGTCTCTGCTGTAAGAGGGAGCTGTGGCTGGTGGTTTTAGCAGTGGTGTCTGCACTATTTGTATCCCGACCCCAAGTTCTGCACTGCACCAGTCAGTATATACACGGGGAAGGGGGAGCAATGGCCTACCTACCTCTTTCTCATCTGAGGTGGTTTAGGCACACTCGTTCCTCTGCACCACCTGTCCACCATACAGCTTCTCTGATGTAAGAGGGGCTGCAGCTGGTGTTTTTAGCAGAAGCTTAAGGGCTATTTGAATCCAGACCCCAGGTGAGATCTCAAATGCCCAGAAACCCTCTGGCTGGAATTGGGGATTTTGCAGCTAATTTCCCACGGCAAAAGGAAAGTAAAGTACTCACCGTTGTCGTCTTCCTCTTTTTGCCACAGCCAGCGGGCTTGCTTTTCCATCCTTATGGTCCACACGCAAGGAGGATAGCCGCCAAAGTGCTCCCCCCCCCCCCCCCCCAACTGCTGTCCCCATAGGGAGGTGCTAGGTTAGGCTGTGTCCTGCACTGTACCAGTCAGTCTATATACATGGGGGGGGGGGGCAATGCCTTCCATTCCTCATTCCCATCTTCATATCTGAGGTGGTTAAGGCAGACATCCACCGTAGTAAACTGGTGCCTCCTCGCTCTAGAGAAAGGAGGATGTGGGCGCCTGCTCCTACTGACTCTCAGCCTTCCCTCCTGGGTAAGAACGCCGCTGCCATTTTCCCGAAGTTTGAAAATGACGCGGGTGCTTGTTGCCACGCCCTCTCCGGCAGCCCACGCGAGCTACCGGGGACCCAGGAGTCGGGGACAAGATCCCCCTGGAAAGAACCGATGGCCAGCACCCCCGTCTGAACAGCCACCTGTACAGGTAAGGAGGGGGAGACAGGATAATGGCCCCTGAAGTTCTGGGTACACCACTGTACCCAGGGTCCTTCAGCTCTCAGGGGGGCTCTTCCAATTTCTGCTGCCCGCCCTGAGGAAAAGATAGGGGAACCCCCCAGGAAGGACAAGAATATCCTACCAGACCCAGAGGCTTCCCAGGCTTGTGGTCCGGCTCCCAGGGGGAGACCACCAGCCCCAGGCTTCGGGTCATTTGGAAAAAAACAAACAGTTTCGCTGTGTAGGGAGAAACACAATCAAAAACTGAGGATCAAGGGGAAGGGTGGGGACTTAAAACAGCTGTCGATTGATTGTGTTTCCTGTAGGGAGGAGCCTCTCATCTCAGGTGTGCCGTCCTGGAAGATGACTTGAGAAAAAAAGTTTTGCCTTTAGTTACACTTTAAAGGTAGGATGCGAGAGCGAGCGAGCGAATGGAAATTCATGGACAGAAAATGTGCACAGCTTACTCAGCACTCCCAATATCAAAGTCCACGCAAGAGAAAAAAAAAAAAAAAAAAAAAAAAAAAAAAACACACTTGGAAAGGATCGAGGGGTATCCTGCATCTCCTAATTGAAGATTTCGGAAGGATCCACTCAATGGTATATGCAAGAACACAGCAACAGGGGTGTACCAAGGGGTTGGCGAGACTGGCGCCCGTCAGGGGCGCAAGCCGAGGGGGGGGGGGCGCAAATTTGTTAGTGTTCTACACGCTCCGTCGCCCTTTCACCCAATTCCAGCTTTGCACAGACCTGCACCGCAGCACGTGTACTCCCTCCTCCTCCACTGAGCCCACCACACCTCCCCTTCACTACTTCAAGGCGGCCGCGTCTCATGGTTTGCCAGCGCTGGCTGGGCCTCGCGCTGCAACCCGACTGGACCCAGTTTTTTTCGCTCTCCTGGACTGGCTTTGTCTCTGGCCCTTGGAATGTGCAGCGCGTCCGGATCTGGGGAGAGAAGAGGAGCCAGGGGGAGATGGCGGAGTGGAGGGTGTCTCGTGGTAGTAGCACTTCGGGGCGGCCTGCTGAGCACACACACTGCTAACCGTGAGGAGAGCCGGGCTGTGCGTGCATTATTGGGGGATGAGGAGATTTCCTACCAAAAATAAAAAATGCACACACACACACACACACACACACACACACAATTTTTTGACACACATTTTATCAGGTATAATAGATATAGTTAAAAGTGAGGCTATATCTAAACCAGTGATTATTGGTTCGTTTGATAAAGCACGTTGGGATTAACACTTAAGGTTTAAGGTACAAACACAAGTGGTGAAAAACACTTTTGTAAAGTTGGTGCAGTCCTCATACAATTGTTTTATACATTATATATATATATTTGTTCTTATAGCCCATCCACAAAGATTTTTTTGTTTTTACTGCAGCAGACCTAATTAACATATTTATCTGTGTTTCGGTATTTGTTTTGTATACATTTAACAGCTCACTGTGCAAACATTTAAAATGTATTTAAAGGATTGTGTTTTTTAACCCTATGCATTAAGGTGAAAAATAGGATTTTTATAATGGCTTACCTGTAAAATCCTTTTCTTTGATGTACATCAGGGAACACAGAGCCATAGTAATAACTATGTGGGTTATATCGGCATATCAGGTGCTGTACACTGGCACTCCCGTTAAGGCGTGAACTTCCCCATATAACCCCTCCCATTACTGGGAGTCCTCAGTTTTGTAGCCAAGCAATCAAAATGTATAAGAAGAATGGAGGAACCTCTGTGTCCCCTGATGTACATCAAAGAAAAGGATTTTACAGGTAAGCCGTTTTAAAAATCCTATTTTCTTTTCTTACATCAGGGCACACAGCGCCATAGTAATAGCAACTGAAGGGGGGAGACAGAATCAAGGAAACAGGAGGCTAGAGGACTCATACTACAGCCTGCAGTGTATACTGTGCCCAAAGGCGATCGCCTCATGACCTTTAATATCGATAAAAAAAAAAAAAAAAAATCGGATAAACGACTGAACCAAAGACCAATGTTGCGGTCTTACAGATCTGAGCCATAAAGGCCGGATGATGCACCACCCAAGAGGCACTAATCGCCCTGGTTGAGTGTGCTCTAACATGAGAAGGAAGAAATTTCTTCTTTAAGCTGAAGCTTGATCAATCACTTGACAAATCCATTTGGAAAATAGCGGATCTTGACGCTGCCTGTCCATATCTTGGACCCTCTGGCAGTACAAACAAAACCTGTGTTTTGTGAACCTGAGCGGTTGCCTTTCAGTAGCTTCTGATCACTCTTACTACATCAAGACACTGTAGTGCTTTCTCTTCCCCAGATTAAGGCTTCTGGGGAGAAAGAAGGAAGAATAATATCTTGGTTTAAATGAAAACCTGTTACCACTTTTGTTAAGAATTCAGGATGAGGACATCAAACCACCTCGTCCTTATGCATGATGAAATATGGCTCTTACAAAACAGAGCCATTAGTTCCAATACTCTTCTAGCAGAAGAAATGGCAAGCAAAAAAAGATAATATTTCTTGTCAAAGAACCAAGAGACTTCTCGTAAGGTTCAAACGGCTGATTTAACAAAGCCGACAAGACCCATTTTTAATCCTAAGGATTTAGAGGTGCCTTAATAGGGGGAATAAACCAGGTTATCCCCTGAATAAGCTACGCATCAAGAGTGGGAAATAAGAGGCCAAAAGGAAAAGACATCGTCACGGCCTGGATCTGGCTCTTGATAAAAGTCAAGGCCAGCTTCATTTTAGATCCCATATGCAGGAATCCTGCCTATTGACATACTTCCTGGGATGCCAACCATTGCATCCATACCAAGAAACCTATGCCTTCCAGATTCTATGGTAAGTGATTCTGGAAGCTGGCTTCCTGGCATTAGTCAAAGTAGACACTACTGAAGGAGATCACACACGATCTTTTAGAGTGGGATTCAACCGTCAAACCTGTTAAACTCCTTGTCCGTAAAGTAGGATGAAATACCGGACCCTGTGCAAGAAGGTCTGGCTATGATGGCCAAGGACTTCAACTGCCCTCTTTACGATCTCGATAAATTAAGAACTTCTGGGACCCTCTGGGGCCACCAGAATCACCTTCTTCTGTTCCTGCTTAAAGTGGTTGTAAACCCTTACAACACACTTTGACCTACAGGTAAGCCTAGATTAAGGCTTACCTGTAGGTCCAAGAAATATCTCCCAAACCTACACTGTTTTAGGAGATATTTGGCAAAAGACAGGCACTGCTGTCTACAGTGCATGCTCCGTAGGCAGCAGCGCGCAGGCGCACTGAGCGCGGCATTGTCAACGACGAAGATGTCACGTGTGTCGGGTCACGTGCGCATGCACGGGAGTGACGTCATCGCGGCTTTGCCGAATGACAGCGGCGGAGCAGCGAGACCCCACGAGAAGATGGATGCGCCGGACTACAGGGGACAGCGGTTCCTGTGTCAGGTAAGTGACACATAATGGACTACTATGTGATGCATAGTAGTCCATTATGCTTTGCCTTTGCAGGGAATGAAAGAGGAAGTAAACTCAATAACTCATCAGGGTTTACTTCCTCTTTAATACTGCGGAGAAGGCGCGGAAGTAACAGAGCTGCAGGAAAAGCATAGATCAGTGAGAACTGATCCCCTGGGAAGACTAATGCGTCTGTTCCGCCTGCTAGCGGACCCCTTGTTTGACATAAAGTTGTCGACCTTATTAATGAATCTTGACGCGAATAGGTCCATGTTCAGAGTACCCCATCTGACATATTGCTAGGAAGATGTCGGGGTGAAGAGATCATTCTCCCAGAAATAATTGTTGATGTCTTAAGTACTACGCCTGAAATATTAAAATTTCCGATAGGCAAGGAGTGTTGTGTTCTGCCAAAGCTAGAACATTAGTCACCTCTTTTTGGGCTGCACGACTTCTCATGCCTCACCTGGTGATCGATGCAAGCCACCGCCGTGGCTCTGTCAGACTGAATCCAGTCAGGACAGTCCTGTAATCTGACTGCCAAGATTCTATGGCCAGGTGTACTGCCTGAAACTTCCAACAAAGTTGATAGGCAAGGTCCTCTAACCTTGACCATCTCCCCTGGATAGAATCTTCTTCCAGGGCTGCTCCTCAGCCTAGAAGGCTGGCATCTGTTAACACCTTGCAGGATAAAGATTTTCCCTCCTGCTGGATAACAACCACCAATTTAGGCTCTGACCTATGTCGGGAGCCAAATGTATTGGAAACAAACAAGGCCTGAATCCTCTTTATTCCAGACCAACAGGATGGTGTCTTGAAGCAGTCTTTGAATAAAACTGCGCGTAAGGGATGGCTTTGAAGGAGGCCACCATTTCCCCTAAAAAACCCCTGTTCCACTAAGGGAATCTCTGATATCACAGACTGGGATAACAGCTGATCAAGAGACCCGAAAGAGACCCGAAAGAGACCCGAAAGAGACCCGAAAGAGACCCGAAAGAGACCCGAAAGAGACCCGAAAGAGACCCGAAAGAGACCCGAAAGAGACCCGAAAGAGACCCGAAAGAGACCCGAAAGAGACCCGAAAGAGACCCGAAAGAGACCCGAAAGAGACCCGAAAGAGACCCGAAAGAGACCCGAAAGAGACCCGAAAGAGACCCGAAAGAGACCCGAAAGAGACCCGAAAGAGACCCGAAAGAGACCCGAAAGAGACCCGAAAGAGACCCGAAAGAGACCCGAAAGAGACCCGACTCTTCTTTCTGTTTTTTTTTCCCTCTGGAAAGTTAGGAGCATTCGTTGAGGAGACGGACACTCTTGCATAAAGACTGTCGCATCAGCAGCCCCAAGGACCCCACAGGCAGCACCCAAACAGGACCCAAACCCTGGACCCTCAGATCAAAAGCAGACTGGGCCATCCGGGCTCTTGAAACTCTAGACAAAAACCTAGAGAAAAAAAAAAAAAAAAAAACAATTGCAGAAATCACTCTGCTCTTAACATTGTTCCTGCCTGACTAAGCAGAGGCAGTACTAGCAAAAGAATGTTTCACTTGCTAAGCTATAGTACAGTACAATAACTGCTATTAGTCCTAGCTATACAGTACAATGTTGCCAAAAGGAAAATGCCTGCGTCACCAAACCTGACCAGCAACCACTCTGCTCTGTCCCTCCACTGCCCGGCAGTAGTTTCTCTTGCAGAGCTCTAACTACTTCCTACACATGTGGGCAGTATCTGACGCAGTTTAGCCACTCCCACACGTGAAAACGACCCCCTTCCTGTTTCAAACAGGGAAGCGAAGCTACGAATCTCCCACGTGGGCACCGACATCTTGGCGTGCGGCGAATCCTCCCCCCCTTTTTATTTTTTAAGCAAAATGGGCAGCTGGCTGGCATTCAAATAGATCAAAATCGCCAATCTGGGGGCCCAGAACGTGGTCAGACCTCCCCCCTCATACCTGAGGATCTGAGCTGGCTTTAACGGAGAGGAGAGTGGAGCTTCTGCTGTTTCCAGCGTCAGAATGGTGAGTGCTCAATACAGCCTCCAGTGGTGACACACAGACATGACATGACAACACAATACATGGAAGGAGAGATATCTCCCCTACCTTTCCTCGCAGCAGGGTTTGTCAGAGATAAAAAAAACAAAAAAAAAAAACAAGCAAACAATCTTCACCCTTCACGGTAGGCTCCGAGATCTTGAAAGGAAACCTTTGGGAACAGGGATACACTCAGGTAATCCCGCAATCCTGGACCTGCGAGAAGACCCTGCCAGTAAACTTTTATTGGCCTTATTAGCAAAAAGTACTGGATCCCAGGGCCCAGCTTTAAAAGCATTCACAAGCAAAACCTCATGTCTTTGGATGACGAGGCCTGGGTACCGTTCATTTAATCCATTACGGAGACATCAGAACTGATATGGTCAGGATGGCTGGCTCTCAAAGGATTACTGCCTGTGGAGCTCAGTATACACATCCTTACACATACCCAACACCTTAGACACTGGCGAAAAAACGGAGGACTCCCAGTAATGGGAGGGGTTATATGGGGGAAGTTCACACCTTAAGGTGCGTGCCAGTGTCCAGCACCTGATATCCCAATATAACCCACATAGTTATTACTATGGCTCTGTGTCCCCTGATGCAAGAAAAGAAAAAAAAAAACACCTGGCAGTCACTCGCCCCGCTAGCCCCCCCGCTTTACCTGAACCCCTTCATTCAGTTGGCAGGGACACACTGTCTTTCTCTCCACGGGTTTCCAGCTCTCGATTAGACAGATTGATAGCAGCACAGCCTATGCCTCCCGCTGTTGTCAATCAAATCCAATGACGCAGGTGCAGAGGCCGAGTCCGGCATTCTTTGTCTATAGACGCAAATGCTTGACTCGGGAGCACACCCACAAGGTAACCCTCTCAGGGAAGTGCCTCTCCGAGGGGGGGGGGGGTTATCAGATGTGGGGAGGAGCCGCCAGGGGACCCCAAAAGAGCAGGTTCAGGGCCACTCTGCAAAACGAGCTGCACAGTGGAGGCAAGTATGAATTTTTTTTTTTAAATAATAATAAATAATAATAATAATAATAATAAAGAAAGGGTCTTTACAGTCACTTTAAGTCCAAATACAGACTACTCACAGTTAAAAAAAATGATACAGGCATATAGCACAACGGTGTGCCGTTTGCTTCAAAAGGATGGCAGCGGGTGAAGACATCCATGTGTGGCTCCACCCCATAGGCATTAAGTTCATCAGAACTTCCTCAGTGGGGCGGGGCCAAGGCGTCACACAGCAGCTTACTTATAGTGTTCTGTTGTATGTATGTACTCCGTCATACCAACGGAGTACACAGGCGAGCAGCAATATGGAAGACTTGAAAATATAGACATAAAATAGCAACTGGTCTGTGCATAAAGGCAGGCCCTAATATCCTATATGCAAATATATTACTAAAATTGCAAGCCTTGAAGCATTTATGCTGAACTTGAATACCAACACTAAAAACATCTCTCATGGAACATTGATACCCAGAAAATGGTGTTTCTTGAATTATAAGCGGGAGCTGTATTCAAGATGCGGAATTACTTTAAGCCTACTGACCAGAATGGTTATATCCGTCTTGACAGCTGCCACCATAACGTTGGCTTTGTAACCTTCTTAGAGGGCAATTTAGTCGCCTAAGGCGAAATTGCTCTTCTAAACACTGACTTTTTAGCCCAATCTCAAATCTTGGCAGATAGATTCCACCAAAAGGGTTATCAAAAAGGACCAAATTCAGAATGAGAGAGGGTCAGTGCCATGAATAGAACTAGTTTGAGCTCAGATTCTAATAATAAAAAAGGATGCTAAATTTGAATTTAAAAACGGTTCTGGATTTTAATATTCAACATAAGCAATTTGAGAGGATAGTAAATAAACATCGGAAGGACAAAATACTGGGAACAGGCCTTCCTCCACTCCCCCAATTTACAAAAGAGCCCCCACTCTTAGGGATGTCATTGCCCCAGGAGCAATTGACCCACCCATATTTAAAAGGAAACATGAATTTTCTTTCCATTCAGTTTTTTTTTTTGCTTGTGGGAAAGAAAAAAAAATAAATAAAAATAAATAAAAAAAAAACACCTCAAAATGGAGTTTACCTCTTTTTCCACTAATAGGTCTATAAAATCAAGAATTTTTATTACATGTGGCACTCGTGGAGTGGTTTATATGTTGGAGTGCAGTTGTGGACTCCAATATATATAGGCTGAACTTCCTGGCCCCTGAGTGTGTTTGCATCAGGGAGCACGTTAATATTAAAAAGGGCCTCAGGTCCCATAGCGTGTCTAAATATTTTAGACAACGCCATAATAGGGATCCTAGATGCCTAAAATTTTGGAGTATTGAAAGGGTGGTAATTATATCCGCCACATCCAAAGAGAATCATTCTGGATTGTGGAGGCTAAAGTTTTAACGCCCAAAGGGTTAAATGTTGACTTTGATTTAAACAGTTTTATTTCTGACAATTTTTTTCCTCCTCTCTTTAAATTAAATGAGAGATTTTAATATTTTTTATGAACTTCAAATGAAAGTGTATGATTTTTTTGTGATGTTTTGGAGGATGGCAGTGGGTGAGATCTTATATACTTAAATACATGCACGTGTTCTGGTTAGATACGCTGATCATCCACCAGGGGGCAGTGGACTGACTGGGAACAAATTTTTTTAAATTACATTAGTCTATTTTTTGTACCAATTGCAATTTTAATAATATATCTGCATACAGGATATTAGGGCCTGTCTTGATGCCCGGAGCGCAGACCGGCTGCTATTTTATGTCTATTTACAAGTCTCGCATATCACCGCTCGTCTGTGTACTCCGTTGGTAGGACAATGGACACTATAAGTAAGTAAGCTGCCGGGTGACGCCGTGGCCCCTCCCCACTGAGGAAGTTCAGATGAACATAGGAGCCACACACGGATGAAGTCACCCGCTGAAACAAACAGGACACGGTTGTGCTATATGCCTGTATCGTTTTTAACTCATGCGAGTAGTCTGCATTTGGGCTTAAATCAACTTTAAATGTTTGCACAGCAAGCCCTTAGATCTCCCCTTTCTTTATATATACGGTTTGATGCCTCCACTGAGTGTATCGATCTGGGGGAGAAGTTCTAATTGATCTGGTTTGCTACCTACCGTTTGAGGGGGACCTGCTTGCATGACTACCTGTTAACTCAGGGGTACATGATTTGAGGTGAGCATAGAAATTATATTGTAGGTGGAGGGTCTGTCACCATTATTGAAATAGCTGATCTTCACTGGTGGAGTAATCTTTTCATCTTTCTGGAATTATAAAGCTTGTCAGTTCAGAAAAAGGGGGCAGAGAGCTGAAATTACACTCTGCAGAAGTTTGGAGAGCTCAGAGAACAGATTGAAGGGAAGGGACACACTTTCCTTCACACGGAAACACAGCTGAGCCTGTCGATCTGCTGGAGATTGCTCTCCTGTCACCATTTTCCTCTTGGCGTCAGGAAAACTTATCAGAAGTTATTCATGCTGATAGAGGAACGAAGCAGCAGACAGAAATTACACTGGTTGCTCTGGATTGGGACAAGTACACCACTGTAGACCAGGGGTTCCCAACCAGTGGCCCGGGGGCCGCATGTGGCCCGCTGAGCCTTCTGAAGTGGCCCACGACCTCCTGCTTTGGGATAGCAATTTCTCAAGCCCTGATCATGGGTTACCGACCCACCATCCCAGAGCATCAGTGTTTTAAATGAAGCCAGCGGTAGAGGAAGCAAGCTGCTGCAGAGGATGCTTCCTGTATAGCGCCGACTCCTGTCCCAAGCAGAGCGATACCAAATGCATTCTGCCTGGGACAGCAACAGCCAGCAATACCTTTAATAACAACATTCTTCCATTCAGGTAAGTTTATTACTAAAAGCAGTATATATATTGGCATATCTGTTCTGCATTGGTTACTGGGCTGCTTTCAAACAGATCTGCAGCGCATTGCACCTTCGGATTACCTGCACTGAGTCATAGACTTCTGTTATCTGTGGGTTTGGTGCGCTTTCAGAAAGTGCACCACACCTGCAGGATATAATAGACATTGATGGCAAAGTGCAGCAAACCTGCAGGAAAGCCACAGGTGCACTATGCTACACCCACAGTGCAGGTAAACTATCACACATCAGCCTTAGACCCCTTTTCACATGATTGGGTCAACCCACGCGGACCCTCCATTCACCTCTATGGACGACTTGTGTCCATTTGCACCCACCTACCTCCAATCTGATCCACAAAAAAAAAAAAAAAAAAAAAAAAAAAAAAAAAGGTTGGGCACCCCTGCTGTAGATGGATATGCCTTGTTACTGACTGAGGTTTACAACCTTTATACATAGAAAATAAGAAAAAAAAAAAAAAAAAAAAAAAAAAAAAAACACACACACACACACACACACAACTACTCCTGGGCTAGAAGAGAGATGTTATTGTCCCTATTGTAAAATAATGGTGGCAGCTTTTGTAGTGCAAATAGGAATTCCCAGAGGTAGATTTAACCACTTCCCGACCGCCGCACGACGATGTACGTCGACAGAATGGCACGGGCAGGCATAAGGGCGTACATGTACGTCCCTGCCTTCCTGCGGGTCGGGGGCCCGATCGGGTCCC
The DNA here is from genome assembly GCF_037356315.1 of Lithobates pipiens. NCBI lineage: Eukaryota > Metazoa > Chordata > Amphibia > Anura > Ranidae > Lithobates > Lithobates pipiens. The sequence continues at coordinate 193,714,367 of NW_027507785.1, read as the reverse complement.
CGCCCGGTGCCTGCGGCGGTCGGTATTCGTTCGGGAGCGATCCCAGACGAAGGGGCGGCCATTCATTCATGGCCACCCCCTCGCGATTGCTCCCGACGAATAGAAATCGTTCGTGACATCACTTCCTCTCCTGTAATGTAAACACAGGAGATAAGTGATGTAATCTCTCCTCCGTGTCGGTATTTTTCGTTCCGACACCGAGGAGAGAGGATCGGTGAGTTGCACCAACACGACACTACACAGTAGAACATGCCAGGCACACTCACACCCCCCCGATCACCCCCCCCCCAATTACCCCTGCCCCCCAGTCACAGTGACACCAATGTCATTTTTTTTTTTTTTTTTTGCATTGGTGTCATTTGTGACTGTAATAACTGTTGGGGCAGTTAGGGTTAGCCCCTTTAGTTCTAATGTACCCCCCCAATAAAGGTTTAACCCCGTGATCACCCCCCGTCGCCAGTGTCACTAAGGCTGGGTTCACATTGCAGCAGTTTATGAGAACGAATGTGATTCGCACCGCACTGCAAATCACATCCGATCTCTGTGCGATTCGAGTTCAGCCATACAGATAGTATGGCTGAATTCGCATCGCACCCGCCGCAAATTCGCACGGGACCCTTTTTTTGGCCCGCAGCAGAATCGGATCGCATGGGTGTTCACACCATGCGATCCGAGTTTGCAGATCGCACTGCGATATGCGAACTGATCTGGGGGTGTCATCAACATTTCACTGACACTCCCAGCAGTTCGCATAGGGCAGTGTGAACTGCCGCCGGGAGGCATGCGATGCGGGAACCCGCCGCGGATTCGTGGCGTTCCCGCATCGCTCCAGTGTGAACCCAGCCTAATAAGCGATCATTTTTCTGATCGCTGTATTAGTGTCACAGGTGACGCTAGTTAGGTAGGTAGGTATTTAGGTTCGCCGCAGCTTTTTATAGCGCCAGGGACCCCCATATACTACCGCATAAAGCCCCCTGATTGCCCCCTAGTTAACCCTTTCACCAGTGATCACCATATAACTGTTACAGGTGACGCTGGTTGGTTAGTTATTTTTTTACAGTTTCAGGGCACCCGCCATTTATTACCTAGTCTCACTAGTGTACCCCTAAATTTAGGGGTGTCTACTTTCCAAAATGGGGTCATTTGGGGGGGGGGGGGGTTTGTGCCATCTTGGCATTTTATGGCCTTCAAAACTGTAACGCCCTTAGAAAGCCTGAAGGCGGTGCTTGGTTTTCGGGGCCCCATACGCGGCTAGGCTCCCAAAAAGTCCCACATATGTGGTATCCCCGTACTCAGGAGAAGCAGCAGAATTTATTTTGGGGTGTCATTTCACATATGCCCATAGCATGTATGAGCAATATATCATTTAGTGAAAACTTTGTGTAAAAAAAAAAAAAATATATTTTTTTTTTGTCATTATTCAATCGCTTGAGGCAAAAAAATAAAATATTCAATGGGCTCAACATGCAACTTATCAATTTCCTTAGGGGGTCTACTTTCCAAAATGGGGTCATTTGGGGGGGTTTTGTACTGCCCTGCCATTTTAGCACCTCAAGAAATGAGATAGGCAGTCGTAAACTAAAAGCTGCGTAAATTCCAGAAAACGTACCTTAGTTTGTAGATGTGACAACTTTTGCGCAAACCAATAAATATACAATTATTGACTTTTTTTTTACCAAAGACATGTGGCTGAATACATTTTGGCCTAAATGTATGACTAAAATTGAGTTTATTGGATTTTTCTAATAACAAAAAGTAGAAAATATCATTTTTTTTCAAAATTTGCAGTCTTTTTACGTTTATATCGCAAAAAATAAAAATCGCAGAGGCAATCAAATACCATCAAAAGAAAGCTCTATTTGTGGGAAGAAAAGGACGCAAATTTTGTTTGGGTACAACATTGCATGACCGCGCAATTACCAGTTAAAGCAGCGCAGTGCCAAATTGTAAAAAGACCTCTGGTCATTGACCAGCAAAATGGTCCGGTCTGAAAGTGGTTAAAGTGGGTTCTAGGAGGTTATTCAACCATGTTAGAAGGCTGGCCGCATTTGTAGGAGGAGTCTGAGGGAATATTATAATAAAATACACACACACCTCCAGAGCCTTTGTCGGATCATTTCCGGGTTCACAGGGCCTACACGCGTCACTTCCGGTTTTCACAGGGGCCTCGTTGGTTCCCTCTCCTGGCACTCGCGTTTCCGGTGGGTGCGGGCGGATGGCATCGGCAGAGGGTCACCCATGCCGCTCAGGTGTCAGCCTGTTCTCAGCGGGGGGCAGCACGTTCGCAGGGGGATGTCGGAGCAAGGGGGGGGGTCCGTCCAGTCAAAGTTGGGGTCTGCCTGCTTTTGCCACAGGTGTGCAAAAACTGGTTGAGTCACATGTCACCATGGGTAAATAGATGGGAGATTGTAAGGGGATGGTGGACATAAGGGGATGAGAGAGGAGAGGAGGGGTTCAACAGAGGGCCTGCATCGGATGCAACACGTTCCATTCACAGTGGGCTTTAAATGTATTCACTTAGCCTACCATAGAGGTATCTCATGACTGGGATCTTGTAGTATGCCATGTTGGGATATGCAGCAGGCAGTTCACAAAGGCTAATCTTGAGGACCTGTCCTTTGACCCCTGCAACATCATCATGGCTATGGCGTATAATGTAGATCAGTGTCAAGGAAGACACATTCTTACAGAATCAAGCAGGTTTTGTGCAGCTACTGTATGTCAGGCTCTACCGCATGATGCATGTTCCAGTCAAACAGATATAACTTAATTGGCTTCATGATAAGCCCACAATTTATTAACCAAACACAGCAGGGGGCGTCAGCCAATCACAGCAGGGGAGGTCTGCTCGGTTGGGGGGGGGGGGGGGGGGGGGGAGACGACGCGCGCGCTTGTTCTTCCATGGGAATTCCGGTATGTGCACAGCAGGGGTAGTTGGGAGGTAGCTACCATAGTTCGCAGTGGTGTCATCTTTTCGGGGGATAGATTTTTTTTTCAGTTGGTGCATTTTTCCATCTTGCATTGGTGAGGGGGACAGAGAAGCCAGCTGGTCTGTCGCTGGAGGTCCGGGGGAAGGGCGACACATGCTGGGAGTTAATTCATGTAACTGAGCATGAGAATTTTATTCTGGTGTCAATAAGTGCCCCGAGTACACTGTATGATAGGGGTTAATACTAGATCTGTCAGTTTCTGGCTGGGTTTCCACAGATTTGTCAGCATCAGTCGTTGTTCGCAGCATTCCTATCGCAGCTTTTCGATCATAGAATTTCTGTCATGGCATTTAGTTCGCAACATTTCATTCGTAGCATTGTCATTTGTAGCATTTCTATCGTATCAATTTTCCTGTCGTAGCATTTTCCCGTGTAGCTTTTATTCATAGCATTTCCTGTCGTAGAGTTTCCTGTGTAGCTTTCTTTCGTAGCGTTTTTCCTGTGGTAGCATTGTGCCATCGTAGCATTTCTGTTAGCTAATGCTCACATCCAGGGTCTGTCACGTCTACGGATCCATACGGGCTGAGGTTTCATTTTTAATTGATTGACGTCCCACAATTTTCTCACCTGTATACCATACGTGTCATACATGCACGTTCACAGTTACACATTTACTACTGTCCACCACAGTCTGTGGGTACATCAGCCCTCAGTGTTTGTTTTAAATTACCTGTCCTGGCACTGCAGGTTGCTCGGGCTTGCTTACTGCATACACTAGGGTGGTGGTGCCATTAGGTTCACATCCACACGCTGTTGGTCTTGTCATTTCTGCACCTACATCCTCATACTTGTCAGGTACGAAGGGGTGTTGTTCATGGGTTGATTGTCTGTTCTCATTTCCCTAGTTGTGTTTCCTTAGATCAGGGCATGATGCGCATTCCAGAAGCGACAAATTCACATTCATCTCTCCATCGCCGCATGGGGGTTCAGTGCATGGTAACACCCCATCAGGTAGGGGGAGACCATACCAAACTCATAGCAGAGTTTCATCACTGGTGTACCCCTTTCCCAGCCTCAGCTGGGGGGAGGATTTGAATTTTTATCAGGTTGTTATTCTCGACTCCGTCCCAACCTTTTCCATCCATCAGCACAGAACATGTTTCTGTGCATGATTCTTAACCCAGATTCATGCGGTACATAATGCGCTCTTAACGTCCATGCTACAATAGTTAGACAGGATGGATGGAATAATAGCTTGTTTGGCTAGAGCGGAGGTGTCAGCTGCGAGCCGACTCCTGCTCTTCTCAGTGCGCCTGCAGGTGATGTTGGAATTACTTCACAGTGACATGTGGAACTGGGGGCTAGCCTGGTCGCACACCATCAATCTGGCCAATGGTTCTTTATCCAGAGTATTGTGAGGGCTTCTACCAAGGGTGGGAAGGTTTCATAGGTGCATGCTTCTGGCTTTCGCGGCATGTTGCCTCTGCAATTTGGCCATCTGCCAATACCATCAAGTATCTATCAGGTGACCAGCATTTCATGCCCCTACAAACTCCTGTCAGTCTGTCCATTTTTGCAGCTCACCCTCTCTCAGCCATGATAAAGGGTAGTCAGGGATGTTCTTTGGCACGGCTACCAGTTACCGGCCAGGTTTTCGTGGATTTCAGACTTCCTGTCTCCTACCCTTGGCACAGTTTCCATTTAGTGCTTTAGGCAGTTCCCTTTTACTATGCTTACATCTCCATGATTAGAATAGAGGGACAAGCCAGGGGTTTGTGGTCATTACTCTACCACATGAACGGTGTCGGATTAAAATGTATATGTCCTTCCTTGCAATATTCCTCTGGTCAGCTCTTTCTCCCTTCCCCATGCATCCTCTCACTATGAACAGTTCATTCCTATGTCCAGGTTTACCTTCCATATTAGGCTCATATCCTAAACCCTTTTTTGGATATTCGTCAGGATCGGAGGCCACGTTTGTGGGTCCCGAACAGGGTGTCCCTTCTTTTATCATCATCTGGTACATGAGGCACTGGAGTTCCTTCCATTTTAGCAGTTACATACGCAATCCCCTTTTGTAGTCATCCAGGCTTTCGCTATTTTCTGGACAGATGGCGGTTGCTGGCCCTTCATCAAAGCTTTTACATCACACCTACTTCGTGTCTATTTTTGCCCTCTTTTAGGCATACTGACCAGCTAGGCCAAGGCACACTGCAGGTCTTTTAGTTAGGATTATCACATTTCCAAGTGAATACAAATGTGTAAGAGAGGACCAAGTTGTTACCATTAGTGTTAAACAAAAGGTTCAATGGCATAAGGTGGGTCATCCCATATGATGAGAATATCATTGATGTACAGTATACAGTGGATATAAAAAAAAAATCAAAAAAAAAAAATCTACATACCCCTGTTGAAATGTCAGGTTTCTGTGATGTAAAAAAAAAAAAAAAAAAAAAAAAAGGGAGAGAAAGATAAATACATTTCTGAACATTTTCCACTTTTAATGTGACCTATAAAAACTGTACAACTCAGTTGAACAACAAACTGAAACCATTTAAGTGGATGGAAGTAAAAATAATAAAATTAAAAAATATGGTTGCATAAGTGTGCACACCCTTTAATGAATAGTTTGTTGAAGCACCTTTTGATTTTATTACAGCATTCCGTGAGTCTATCAGAATTGCACATCTTGACTCTTTGCAAAAACACTCCAAATCTGTTAGATTGAGAGGGCATCTCCTATGCACAGCCCTCTTCAGAGCACTCCACAGATTTTCAATGGGATTCAGGTCATTTTAAAACTTTAATATTTTTTTCCGGGTGAAGCCATTCCCCGATTTGGATTTATGCTTGGAGTTGTGATAATGAAAGATGAGGTTCCTTTTTCTAGCAGAAGGCTGAAGGGTTTGTGCCAATAGGGACTGGTATTTAGAAATGTTCATAAATTCCCTCTACCTTGACTAAGGCCCCTGTTCCAGCTGAAGAAAAACAGCCCCAAAGCATGATGCTGCCCTCCATCATGCTTTACTGTGGGTATGGTGTTCTTTTGGTGATGTGCAATGTTTTTTCACCAAACATATCTTTTGGAATTATGGCCAAAAAGTTAGAGGAAGTAAACCCTGATGGGTTTACTTCCTCTTTCATTCCCTGCAAAGGCAAAGCATTATGGACTACTATGCATCGCATAGTAGTCCATTATGTGTCACTTACCTGACACAGGGGCCAGCGAAGTCACCGCTGTTCCCTGTAGTCCGGCGCATCCATCTTCTCGGTGGGGTCTCGCAGCTCTGCCGTTGTCATTCGGTGAAGCCGCGATGACGTCACTCCCACGCATGCGCACGGGAGCCGACACGTGCGGCATCTTCGTCATTGACGATGCCGCGCTCAGTGCGCCGCTTTCTACGGCGCATGCGCCGTAGACAGCGGTGCCTATCTTCGGGCAAATATCTCCTAAACCGTATAGGTTTAGGAGATATTTCTTGGACCTACAGGTAAGCCTTAACCTAGGCTTACATGTAGGTCAAAGTGGTTTGTAAGGGTTTACACTTACCACTTTAAACTTTGGTTTCATCAGACCATAACACATTTCCCACGTGCTTTTGGGAGACTTCAGATGTATTTTTGCAAAATTAAGCTGGGCTTGGATGTTTTTCTTCGTACGAAAAGGCTTCAGTCTTGCCACTACCCCATAGCCCAGACATACGAATAATATGCGAGGATTATTGTCACACGTAACACACAGTCAGTACTTGCCAGATATTCCTGCAGCTCCTTTAATGTTGCTATAGGCCTCTTGGCAGCCTCCCTGACCAGTTTTCTTCTAGTCTATTCATCAATTTTGGTATATCTAATGCCTTGGATATTCTTTTGTACCCTTCTCCCAACTGATACCTTTTAACAATGAGATCCCTCTGATGCTTTAGAAGCTATTTGCAGACCATTGCTTTTGCTGTAATATGCGACTAAGAAAATATCAGGAAAGATCTACTAGAATAGCTGAACTTTATTTGGGTTAATCAGGAGACACTTTAAATGAAAGCAGGCGTGTACTGACTCCTATTTAACATGAGTTTGACTGCGATTGCCTAATTCTGAACACCGCTACATCCCCAGTTATAAGAGGGTGTGCACACTTATGCAACCACATTATTTTAGTTTGTTTTTGAGTTGTACAATTGATAGGTGGGAAAAGTTCTGAAATTATCTGTCTTTTTTTTACATCACAGAAATCTAACATTTTGACAGGGGTGTTTAGACTTTTTATATCCACTGTATGTTTTAAAAAAAAAAAAAAATGATGTGGGCTGCATCTGTATTAGTCCAAACACAGACCATGCCCACCAACCCATGGTGAGGTTGGCATAGCATTGTGCAAAGGACAAGCCCAGGGCTGTGTGCTTTCTTTGGAGAGAATAAGCCCCCTGAACATATATCTCCTTTAGCTCCGGAGTTACTTTTATCACTTTATTTTGCTTTCTATTTCACCTTTTTTATACGTTGAAATAGTTGATACATGTGTAGCACTCCCTACCTTTTTAGTGGTATTTTTGATAGTGTAGGGTGTAGAGATGGGTAAATTTGGCCAGGGCCATGTCACTTTGCTGGGCCTGGTTGTGGATTCAAGGTTGGGAGTGTCAGGACAAAGAGGAGGTGAGACCTGAGTGGCAGGAAACCCCATGTGAGAGAACTGACGGAAAAAAAAAAAAAAAAAAAAAAAATTAGGTTCAAGGCTGGAGTTCGGGTTCAGGCTGAGGCCCGGGAGTTCAGACATCCCAGAGCTGGATAGCCGGAGGTGACTCCAGGGAGGCCGAAGTCAGGCCCCTGGAGCAGGAGTCATGTAGCGCTGGAGTAATACCAGGACGTCCCAGGCGGGGATGTACCGGACTGCGCAGAACGAGGAAGTAGAAACTAAGAGGAGGAAGAAGACTGGGAAACTACCTTCTGTGAGTAGAGCATGGACTGTTGTTGGGAGAGTGCAAAGGGAGCGCAAACCCAGTGGATCTATTCACAACCTTTATGCTGTGTATCCAAGGACCACAGTATAAAAACACTTCTCAGGGCTAGTGAAGGAGGTTGCACACTGCAAGTCATGGAAATAGGTGGTGAGGCCTAGGACCTTGAGTGTCAACATCCACAGTATTATTCAGAGTGATGCTCATCTGCCCATAGCGAGAGTGCGCTAAAGAAAGAGAAAGCAGAGAGGGATCGCTGACAGGGAAATGTAATCCACAAAGCTACGGCTATGATTTAATATTCCCTTTCATTTCAAATTTGGGATTTAACAGGGCATCTCATATCCTTCATTATACCGCCCTATTGATGTATTCCCAAATAAAGCAACTTTAAAAAGTTCAGAGTGAAGTGCTGCATGTATGGAATCGCATTTCAAGGATCGGAATCGGAGCAGGCTGACAAAAGGTAAATGAGCAAAATCAGCAGGTCCCAAGGGGGTAGTGCGATACACATGTAACAAAAGTGTTTCATCTGTCAGTGTGTGTGTGTGTGTATTTGTACAGTAGGTCTGCACACGCATGTGTATGCATGCAAAGCTACCTGTCCAAGTGTGATGTGTATGTTGTCCATGGGTATATGTAATCGTGTGCTCAAGGAAAATATGCATAGCTCCTGTAGCACATTATCCAAGACTGAGGATCTTCACGTGAATTTATGATCAATTTAATATGAATAAATCATGAAAAAATGATTAACAGCCATTCAGTTTGTTTGCTGTGATTATGTTTTTGTGGCCAATATAGCATACATTTTTTAGTGGTGTCACTTCTAAGCACATATCTAGCATCGTAATAAGCTTTTATTTCTAAAAATGATTTAAAGCTGAGGTCCACCCTAAAGTGGACCTTCCGCTCATTGGTATCCTCCCCCCCTCCGGCGCCACAATTGGCACCTTTCAGGGGGGAGGGGGGGTGCAGTTACCTGGATAATCCAGGTAACTGCACCCACTTCTGGGATAGCTCTCTGTGGAAAGGGGCGTAGATCTACGCCCCTTTCTGAAAGTCCCCCGCTGCCTGCTGGGAAACACACAGATCCCAGAGGCAGCGGGTCCATCCTTATTGCGCAGCGCGACTCGCGCATGCGCAGTAGGGAACCAGGAAATGAAGCCGAAAGGCTCCACTTCCTGATTCCCATACCCAAGATGGTGGCGGCAGCACCCGAGTGACGATCGAGAGATCGGCTTCGGGTGCCGACATCGCGGGCGCTCTGGGCAGGTAAGTGTCCTTATTTTAAAAGTCAGCAGCTGCTGTATTTGTAGCTGCTGGCTTTTAAAAAAAAAAAAAAAAAAAAAAAAACGGCGGACTCCGCTTTAATGGTTTAAAGCTAAATTTTTATCTACTTTGATTCATTGTAACTTTAGGTCTCTTAAGCCTCATACACACGATCAGACTTTGTACAAACTTTCCTGTGGATTTTTGTACAAAGGGCGTCGGCCGAGAACTTGTATTGCATACACACAGCAGGACTTTTTCAGCCAACTTTCACCAAACCGCGTGGTTTTTCTGCTCTTTACCGCCACCTTTGGTCAACTTCTGTATTGTTGTCTGATCATGCCTGTTTGTACTTTGTACAAAAGTCCTATGGTTTTCTGTACACACGATCAGACTTTGCTCCATGGGACTTTTGTTGCCAGAAAGTTTGTCCGTTCGCACAGCCAACAAAAGTCAGATGAAAACCAAAAAAGTTTGTCCGATGGAGCGTACACACAGTCGGATGTTGCTCCAAAACAGCTAATTTGCATGTTTGTTGTCAAAAAGTCTGATAGTGTGTATGGGCCTTTAGCCTGCTTTTACATGCTGGTATTTTAGTCCGGTATGTCTGTTATATCTTTGGTAGGGGGCCACCAAGTGGTATACTGCAGCAGAGCACCCCCCCCCCCCCCTACACACACACGTACATAATCTGCTTCTTCTGAGTAGGGGACACGCTAATCGCTCGGGCTGTGCTGCCATTCACTGCAGCACATGCCAATCAGTGGGTCCCAGGCAATGACTTATGGCTGGCACCTGTTGATTGGCTGAGTGAATGACAGAAGAGAGCTCTGCTTAGGTAAACACAAAGCTCTCTGCTGAAAGCGGCAATGTGTCTTTTTCTCCCTGCAAAGCAGAGAGTAAAATCCAGCATATTGCTTAGTGAAAACACAGCACACAGTAAATATTATAGGCACACAGTTAAGCCTTATATTGCCCCTAGATGTTAACCACTTTCCAGCCAGTGTTATTAGTGCAGCAACAGTGCATATATTTTTTTTAGCATTGATCACTGTATTAAATTACACTGGTGACGTCACTGGCAGTTAGTCCGTTCCCTTACCAGTGTCCAGTTACTGTCAGATTGCCCACTGAACATCACAGTCCCACTATAAGCTGCCAATTGTCACCATTGGTAATATAAAAATTATATATATATGATTTATTTTACTACCAATGGTGACAAATTTCCAATATACATACGCACACCATAGTTTGTATACGCTATAGCTTTCACACAAACCAATATATATACACTTATAGGGTTTATTTTTATTTTTTTTCCCCAAAGACCTGTAGCAGAATACATTTGGGCCAAGATTTGACTAGAGAACGCACCAGAGGAGGTCAATCGGTCCCATATTTGAATTGTTTGGAAAGGTAAGGTCACTAAAAAGCAACGACTCTTTGCGAATCGACTTCAAGTGGCCCTCCAGTTGGACCCAGAGATTGGATGAAGAATGGTGAAACCAAATTGGCAATATATGTGCCTTGTGGTGCAAAGAAGCATCGGGAACCCCGGCTCCCCCCTCAGCCTTCGGAAGGGCAAGAGTGTCATATTTTATCCTGGGCCAGGCTGCTTTCCATATGAAACTAGAGTTTCCTAAAATACGAGGTAGGTATATAGATAGGGATTGTTTGGAATAGGTATAGGAACCGAGTGAGGACATCCATTTTCAGAACATTCACTCTTCCTAACCAAGATAGCCATTTGGTTGTGTACGTGGTCAAATCCGCTTGTGTTTTGAGGAGTAGGGAGGTGAAGTTCCACAGAAAGAGTCGGGATGCGTACCCTGGTATGTTGATTCCTAAATAGCAAATAGAAATGGAGCCAGTCTAAAAAGGGAACGAAGATGAAAAGTTGTTGTGGAGCCACCCCTGGCAAGGATATAGTGAGGATTTCCAATTTACTATGATTCACTTTAACTGCTTCTGCCCCGAAAGATTTTACCCCTTTCCTGACCAGAGCACTTTTTGTGATTCGGCTCTGCGTCACTTTAACTGACAATTGCGCGGTCGTGCGACTTGCACCCAAACAAAATTGATGTCCCTTTCCCCCCCTCCCCCCACAAATAGAGCTTTTTTGGAGGTATTTCATCACCTCTGCGTTTTGTTTTTTTATTAAAAAGAGCACCGATTTTGAAGGGAAAAAAAAAATTAGAATATATATTTTTTTTTTTTTTTTTTACTTTTTAGGCTGACATATACACACATTTTTCACCTTGTTTACATAGGCACTTCCCCGTCCTGCGGCTCTGCTAGCCCCGTCATTTAAAGGGGAAGTACAGGTAAGCCCATTTGCCCACCGCTGCCATTGTGCAGACGTAGAACGGTGTGCAGCGGTCAGCAAGTGGTTAAAGTTACTAACCAAACCGAATCCCTCAAATTCCCGGATTATCTAAGGTCAATGAAATGCGAGGTTGGGTCACAAATATCAATAGGTCGTTTGCAAAGAGAGCGAGTTTAGTATGAACAGGACTCACCACAATACCATGAATGGAGGGGTTATTTTGCAGGGCAATAGCTAAATGCTCCATAGTGAGGACGTATAAAAAGAAGGGGGGGTGGTGGGAACAGAGGGCATCCTTGTAGTGTCCCATTATGGATATGAAATGCGGAGGGGACAACGAGCCATTTATTCGGATACTAGCCGATGGAGAGGAATAAAGAGACATTATCCCTGATATAATTTGGGGTCCAAGTACTATCTACTGTAGTGACAAGCAAAGAAATTGCCAGTCAACGTGATCAAATGCCTTCTCAGTATCAACCATTAAGACGCAGAGGGGGATATTATGGGTGCGGCATAGTCAGTTAGGGCAGGGGTTGACAAATTTGCTTGGAATCTAGGAGCCAGCTAAAAAAGTTAGGAGCCAGGTCCGTGACGGCGATCTGGACCTGTCCCTGGCCTGACATGGAGACGAGTGAGGGGGAAGATAGCACCCCCAGCCCCTCACCTGTCTCCAAGTCATTGCCCATAGCTATTAGAGGGACATTTTAATTTGTTTTATTTTTTTCAAATGACGATTTTTTTAAAAATTGCATTTTAGTGTAAATATGAGATGTGAGGTCTCTCTGACCCCAGATCTCATATATAAGAGGACCTGTCATGCTTTTTTCTATTACAAGGGATTTTTACATTCCTTGTAATAGGAATAAAAGTGACACACATTTTTTTTTAAAAGAACAGTGAAAAAAAATAAAAATAAAAAGTTAAGAAAAAAAAAAAATTTTATGCGCCCTGTCCTGCCAAGCTTGCGTGCAGAAGCGAACGCATATATGAAAGCGATGTTCAAACCACACATGTGAGGTATCGCTGCGATCGGTAGAGTAAGAGCAATAATTCTAGCCCTAGACCTTCTCTGTAACTCAAAACGTGCAACCTGTATAATTTTTTAAACGTCGCCTATGGAGATTTTAAAGGGTAAAAGTTTGTCGCCATTCCATGAGCGGGCGCAATTTTGAAGCATGACATGTTGGGTATCAATTTACTCGGCGTAACATTATCTTTCACAATATAAAAAAAATTGTGCTAACTTTACTGTTGTCTTATTTTTTTTTATTAAAAAAATTATTTTTTCCCCAAAAAAAGTGCGCTTGTAAGTACGCTGTGCAAATATGGTGTGACAGACATTATTGCAACGACCACCATTTTACTCTCTAGGGTGTTAGAATAAAAAAGAAAAGTGTGTGTGTGTGTGTATTATATATATATATATATATGTGTATATATGTGTATATATATATATATATATATATATATATATATATATATATATATATATATATATATATATATATATATATATATAATGTAATGTTTAGGTGTTCTAAGTAAATGGAAGGAGATCTATTAGCATTAATGGTTGTAATTCCAACGGCCACCACAAGAGGGTGCCAGATTCCGGGAGGAATAGGATCACAGAAGAGAATAGCATCACAGAAGGCCTCAAAGCCGGGGGCTCAATTACCGGCCGCCGCTGGGGGCTCAATTACCGGCCGCCGCTGGGGGGGTCCACGGAGACAGGATACCCCCAGCTGTGCTGCCCCAGGCGCCAGTCGCTAATTCTAGTCGCCAATGCGACCTGGCGCCCGGGTTTTGTCGAGCCCTGAGTTAGGGGGAAGTGTTTTTATAGTGTTATCTCTTGCTTCACATCCACTCACAAAACCACCCTGGTCTAAATGCATTAGTAGGGGCATTAAGGGCTGTAATCTATTGGCCAACACCTTGGCATACATTTTTAGGCCGACTTCCATCAGAGAAATAGTTCTGTAGTTCACGCAAAGAGTTGGGTCCTTGTCCGGTTTTGGGATAAGGGAGATATGGGCTTCAAGTGTTTGAGGAGGCAACCCAGAGACTTCCGATAAAGGAATTAAACACTTTAGTTAACCACTTCAATACAGGGCACTTTCGTCCCCTTCCTTCCCAGCCCAATTTTCAGCTTTCATCGCTCTCGCGCTTTCAGTGACAATTGCGCGGTCATGCTACACTGTACCCAAATGAAATTTTTATCATTTTGTTCGCACAAATAGAGCTTTATTTTGGTGGTATTTATTCACGACTCCGTTTTTTATTTTTTGCGATATAAGTGCAAAAAAAAGCGGAAATTTGAAAAAAAAAAAAAAAACACAATATTTTCTTTTTTCTATTTTAAAAGAAATCCAATAAAATCAAATGTTGTCATAAATTTAAGCCAAAATGTATTCTGCTACATGTTTTTGGTAAAAAAAAAAATCCGTTAAGTGTATAATAATTGGTTTGTGTGATCACGGACATATGTACGCAAATGATCATGTACATATGTGTGCAGATAATCATTGGGACATGTGATTTTAGTGGGACATGTTTTTATTATTAGGGACATGTGTTTTTATTATTTGGGGATATGTATGTTTTGGGGACATGTGTGGAGACATTGTGTTTATACTGTGTGGTGTGTTGTGTGTTGTGTGTTTACACTAGACTGGTGATCAGTGAATAAAAATCTTTAAAAACAGCTCATACTCACTGATCATCAGCCGGCTGCAGCGATCTGCTCTCCTCTCCTCTCCTCAGCGATGACTTCTGTGTGAGGAGAGGAGGAGCCGATTGCCTAGCAACCGGCTATTTGTTTACATCAGATGACAGCCGTGATTGGACACGGCCGTCATGTGATCAGGAGGGCCAATCACAGAGCCCTCCTGCCGATCTGAGATGCGCCGTGTCCGGGTGACACGAGCACATCGGGATCGCGCCGCTGCGCGGGCACGCGCACGATCCCGCTCCTTCTGAAGGACGTTCCTGAACGTCCTATTAGAAGTAGATGGCTCCCACCCGGCCGTATATGTGCATTGGCCGGGTGGGAAGTGGTTAAAAAGGAAGTAAAAAAAGGGGAGCAAATAATTTGTAGAATTTAGGAGTAAAGCCATCAGAACCTGGACTCTCGGCCAGAAGGGGTGGTAGCTATGGCTCTTGCAACCTCGTCCTCAAGGATGAGCATTTCAAGGTCACTAATGGTTTCATCTACAACTAGGGTAGGTAATGCAGTCTTTGCTTCATAAGATGCCTTATTCTCCCCCAAAATGAGGGGTGGGGGGGCTAGAGGGCTCAACAGTAGATATATTGTAGAAATCTGTGAACGCCTGCCCAATTTTAGAGGGCAAGGAGATTGAGTCCCTGGACATGGGTTAAAAAAGTAGATGTTTTTTTGGGTGCGAGGAGCAAGCTAGTGGCCTACCACACTTATCCTGAGATTTCTATTTGTGTAGGGCAAGCTTGTCTGCAAATTTGCGTGCGGATGCCTCCTAAAGTTCCCAGAGTTGTGACCAGATCGAAGAAACCTCTGTAAGAGTTTCCACCGTTGGCGCGTGCTTATGGGCAGTTTCCAGGTTCGGGAGCTTTTGGATGGTAGCAAATATAGTAGAGCTGCACAATTGTTAAAAAACAAAAACAAAAAAAAAAAGCAATCTCGATTCACCCCCCCTGAATATCTCTCCTGCTGAGAGTAGGCGATTCTTTCATATAAAACAAGTAGAGAGTATCTGCTCACTCAGCTGTCAAAAGAAAGTATCCCAAGCAATCTGCCAAGTTTAGAACTTGAAACATTGTAACTAAACTTACTTCTTAGATCAAAGGGATATAACTTCTTGTGTAAACAAATAATCTGGGCAGTCTAGCAAGCTTTCAACCAGTTTAAATGCAGGAAGTTTAACCACTTAAAGCGGGGTTCCACCCTAAAGTGGAACCTCCGCTGATCGGAAACCCTCCCCCCCTCTGGTGTCACAATTGGCACCTTACAGGGGGGAAGGGGTGGAGATACCTGTCAAAGACAGGTATTTCCACCCACTTCCGGGCATAGACTCCCGTGTCATGTCATTTCCTGCCCTGCCGCGCTGTCTGCTGGGACACACACGGGTCCCAGTGACAGCGCGGAGAATTCCTATTGCGCTGCGCGACTCGAGCATGCGCAGTAGGGAAATGGGAAGTGAAGCCGATTCGCTTCACTTCCTGATTCCCTCACCTAGAATGGTGACTGCAGCAGCCGAGAGATCGATCGGCCTCGGCATCGCTGGAACCCGGGACAGGTGAGTGTCCATTTATTAAAAGTCAGCAGCTGTAGTATTTATAGCTGCTGGCTTTTAATATTTTTTGTTTTTCTTTAAAGTCTAAATCTTTTTCTGGCACTTTTCTTAAAATTAAAATCAATTTTTTTTTTTGCTATAAAATTACTTGGAACCCCCAAACATTATTATATAGTTTTAGCAGAGACCTTAAGGAATAAAATGGCAATTGCTGCAATATTTTATGTCACACTATATTTGCCCAGTGGTCTTTAAAATGCAATTTTTTGGGAAAAAAAAAAAAAATACACCATGTCCACTCCTTCACCGGGTTGGAGGGGAGTAAGAAAGGAATTTTTGCAATCGGGGACCAGTCTAAAGTCTGTGAAAAAAAATAGTCAATGCGACTATATGAGTGATGTATATGGGTGATGTACATGGGTGATGTACATGGGAGAAGCGGGTGCAATTCCAAGATTTAGGGTATAGCACCCTCCAGAAATCTATGAGATGCATATTATAGATAGCCCGCTTTAGGGCCTGGAGTTTACAATAAGAGATTGAAGAACATGATGTCGAATCTAAAAGAGGCTCCAATGGGGTGTTGAAAACTCCTCCAAGGATAAGCTTACCCTCCATGAAACTGGATAGGGTCTTAAAGAGGAAGTAAACCCTAATGGGTTTACTTCCTTTGTCTCCCTGCAAAGGTAAAGCATAACGGACTACTATGCATCCCATAGTAGCCCATTATGTGTCACTGACCTGACACAGGAGCCAGCGATGTCACCACTGTCCCCTGTAGTCCGGAGCACCTGCTGCATGCTGCTAACGGCGATAGTGCGCCTGTGTGTCGCTGTCTACGGCGCATGCACCGTAGACAGCTGTCACTGTCTTTTAGTAAATATCTCCTAAACCGTGTAGGTTTAGGAGATATTTCTTGGACCTACAGGTAAGCCTTAGTCTAGGCTTACCTGTAGGTCAAAGTGGTTTGTAAGTGTTTACAACCACTTTAAAAAAGGTACCCCAAAGCTGACAGGACTTGGTTAACATTTGGTAGGTAGATGTTAGCTACCATAAATTTGGTCCCCCACAGCGTAAATTTCAGAAAGACAAACCTTCCCTGTGGATTGGACAAGTATTTCTATAGGGAGCATTTGGTGGAAGGCAATAGAGACTCCCTTGGCCTTCTGTGAGGGATTTGTACTGTGAATCCACCTGTTGGAGCAGGATGGGGTGAAATCGGAATGAAAGTGTGTCTCTTGCAATAGGAGGCGCATTGATCCGCTTGTGCATTTGATAAAGGATTTGACCTTGTATAGAGGCTATATTGAGGCCATTTACGTTATAGGAGCAGAGTTTGAGCCGGGGGCGAGAACTCACCATATGATGAAGTGTTCAAGGGGGTAGATTAGACCAAGAGGAGATGGGGAAAAGAGAGGGGAAAAAAAAAAAAAAAATATCGAAGGATGAAAGGGCCAAGAGGCTGGGGGGAACAGAAGGGAGGAATAAAATACGGAGGAGAGGCAGCTAAAATAGAATGAGAGGGCACCTGGGGTTAAGTGTCCAGAGAGAACTAAATTCATGCATCTGGCACAAATCGTGCCAAGCCTATTGTGGGAGGAAGTGGTCGAAAGGAAAAATCTGAGTTGTGATCCCGGCAGCATAGCAGGCATAATAAAAGTATATGTAGCACACCGATTGAGTCATAAATAAGGCAGGAAACAATAAGTACTATAGAGGGGTACCTAAACAAGCAAGTGGAGTCTGCCTCATACACACGACCAGAACTTTCCAGCAGACTAGGTCCGACTGACTTTTCAGCGGAGTTCCGACGGACTTCCAAACGAACGGACTTGGCCACACACGAACGGACTAAGTCCGTTTGTTTTGAACGTGAAGACGTAAGACAGGACTAAAAAAGGAAGTTCAACAGCCAGTAGCCAATAGCTTCCCTTGCGTCCTTTTTGGCCCATCGGACCAGCATACAGATGAACAGTTTTCCCGATAGGAATTGAGTCCGCCTGACAGATTTGAAACATGTTCTATTTCTAGGTCTGTCAGATTTTTATAACAAAAAACGATTGGATTAGCCCACCCACGATCGGATTGTTCGACGGACTGATCCCGTCGGACCTAGTCTGACAGAAAGTCCAGCCGTGTGTGCGCGCCATGAGAAGGATCACCTCTGCCACTGTCAGAGCAAGCTACTCCACATACATAAATAGGGTAACTGAAGAGGAAAAAAATTGTTCATGAAAGAGAGGTGAAGACAAAACATTTCTATATAACCATAGTGCGCTAAACAGGCAAGCCGACATTTGGAACGCGGTCAGGGTTACTACTGCTCAGTTAAGCAACAGAAAGATCAGAATTGATATCGTTATTGAAAGTGTAACAATAATTCTCAGTACTAATCCCAAGGGCGTTGTCTTAAATATGACAATACTCCAACTGTTGGGAAAGGCAAGCGTGGATCTGGAGCATGCTCTAAAAAAACAACCCCTATAAATATTGGATAAGTATTGTAGTGTAGCGGGGGTAACGACAATCCATCGTGTGATCAACCCCAGACAGGGCAGGCACAGTGCCAGTATAGAGACCCATACTTATGTCTCTATACAGATTAATAATAATAAAATGTGTATAATTCTATACAAACATACACACACTTGACTCTAAGGCTAGGGTCATAACAGCACTATTAGTGCAAAAAAAATAAAAAAATTGAGGGAGAAGGGTGCAATGACAGTCAGTGGAATCTCTGAACGATCGTAATCTGGAGCAGCAGTAAAAATCAATCGGTACCTGTCATCTTTCCCGAACCCTAGCTAGACAAGTCGTACTAGAGAAGGGCAGAGACAGGATCTGTATTTCCAGTAATCTGTAAATCAGCAAATGTTGAACTTGCAAATGTGGCTGGTCAGGACGAATATGGATAGAGAGCATAGTGTATGGAAAACCTGTCAGAAGTCCGAGGTAACAGGAATGACCTTCTCATGTAATGTAACCAAGTCAGAATGCATTCAGAGCTCATCAGGAGAGCACCAGGTTCAGTCTTCTGGTGAAGTAGGCCGACGTGGTCTGGAACTGGAGGATGTTGACCTGGAACTTGGGTGTCTGCGACATTGTGAAAGAGGGCCAGATCCCAACAGCCTTGGACGGTCCCGTGGAGGATCCAACCAGTTTGGAATATCGATCAGATCTTGCTCGAGAAAAACAAAACAAAACAAAAATCAAAAAAAAAAAAAATCAGCTAGTTGGTCTGGGTCTGACAGGACAACTTTGTTGATATCACAGGTCACCTTGACTCTGAAGGGGTGGCCCCAGGTGTATGTAGCTCCCTCCTGAAATATCAGATCCAGCAGGGACTGGACCACTCTCTGCATGTATAGTGTATTGCGTGAGAGGTCTGGGAATAGATGAATGGAGGACCCATCAAAGTCCACTGGGCCTAGGCGCCATGCCTTGCACATTCGATCTTCTTCAGGATATAATAATGAACTCGGCATAATGCATCCCAACGGGGGCTTCCACCCTGCCCACCTACTCTGTGCACGCGGTCAAGTTCAATGGGTGAGGAAACCTCTCTTCCCAGGACCCAATTCAAGATAGATATGACAGTGGGTCACAGATCTGTACCAGATGTTGCCTCAGGTATTCCCTGCAGCCTGATGTTATTTTTGTGACTTCTATTCTCATTGTCTTCAATGCGAAGCTGGTGTTGACACATATGATGAAGATGGGCCTTAGACATAGATTCTAGAGCCGTTATACAAGCCGCATGGTAAGCTTGGGTGGTAGCCAGTGTGGACACAACCACCTCTGATGTGGAGACTTGCCTCTTTGAGGCATTTAATTACATGTGTAATGAGGCTTCCATCTTAACTGGCCAGGACTCAAAATCAGCCCTGAAGGCAGAGAGAAGAGCCTGGAGCCTCTGAGGCTGGAGGAAGCATATCTGCCAGGTCTGTCAGCGAGCATGTGGCTGGAGAAGTCACTGACCTGAGAGCAGACTCCATAGTGTCAGACTGGGAGGCTGGGAGTTCTCCAGTATTGTCTCCACTGGTGCAGGCAGCTGCAGGGAGAAGAGGAAGGAGGCTTGAGGGGAGGGCCCCCCCCCCCCACACCTTTTTTTATTGGATACATTTTATAGCGAAAAGTAAAATATAATAGAATATATTTTTATTTTTTCAGCCTTTTGTTTGTTACATGCCTGGGAAATTGCCAGTTGAAGTAGTGCAGTGTCAAATAGCAGAAAATGCTCAGGACATGAAGGGGGGGGGAACCTTCTGGAGCTGAAGTGGAGTGGTTATACAGCAGCATAAGGCTCTGTGGTTTGATCCTGACAAAAGGACGGGGGTCCCTGAAATGCAGTTCTGCCTGCCTATCCGGTGACATCGCTCTGCCTCCTGTCAGTGTGCTGCACCAGTTGTGGCTGTAGATGCCACCAACGATCCCTTTACCCATCGGGTCTGGTACCATACATTGCTGCAGTTTAAGCGGCAAACTGGACTGTCATCTTTGCATAGTTTTTATCATCTGCTGCCACTCTGGGTCGGATTAGTTCTTCTTACATGTAAGTGTGCTAATTTTTAGTCAAGTGATGACATAATGATTTTACCAACTTGTGTGGCCTGCTGCTGTGTTCTCTTACGTGTCTGCAGGAACCTGACATTGCATGTGCCAATTCAAGTATAAGTTGTAGACAGGTACATGCATTTGGTGAATGTATAATCAGCGCCGCGGAAATGGGATCTAATTAGTTTGGATTAACAGCAGGTACTATATCACTCACAATACATGTGAAAATAAAAACGTCCACTTAGTAAAGACCGCACTGAAAAAAAAAACTCAATATGTGCAAAAAATTATGATGAAACCTTCAAATTTAAAGCATCCGAAAGTAAAACCATTTAAGAGTTAACCACTTCAGCCCCGGAAGAATTTAACCCATTCCTGACCAGAGCACTTTTTACAATTTGGCACTGCATCATTTTAACTGGTAAATGTGCGGTCATGCAATGCTTTACCCAAACGAAATTTGTGCTTTTTCCCCACAAATAGAGCTTTCTTTTGATGGTATTTGATGGTCTCTGATTTTTATTTTTTGCAATATAAAAACTGAAAAAGACAGAAAAAATAAAAATAAAAAAATATAAAATATTTTCTGCTTTGTTATAAAAAAAATGTTTTAATAAACTCAATTTTAGTCATACAATTAAGCCACATGTCTTTGGTAAAAAAAATAAAAATAAGTCAATAAGCTTATATTTTATTGGTTTGCGCAAAAGTTATAGCATCTACAAACTAGGGTACATTTTCTGGAATTCCATCTCATTTCTTGAGGTGCTAAAATGGCAGGGCAGTACAAACTTCTCCTCCCCCCCCATTTTGGTAAGTAGACACCGCAAGGAAATTGCTGAGAGGCATGTTGAACAGATTGAACATTTTTTTGACACGTGATTGAAAAATTACAAAAAAATAAATAAATAAAAAAGGGACACAAAGTTGTCACTAAATTATATATTGCTCAAAACATGCCATGGGCATATGTGGAATGACACACCAAAATACATTCTGCTGCTTCTCCAGAGTATGGGGATACCACATGTAAATGCTCCATGTAAGACCACCAACTTGATGGGGAGTAAATAAGGCTGCAAAACGTTGGTTGAAGTGGTTTACAAGGGGCCGAATTTTGTAGAGCCGATCGTATTCAGGGTCACCCCCAAGGACGACAGAGTTCATGGTCGTTGAAGTGCATGAACTGCAAGATCTGCTCATATCGTGCCCTGGCCACTGAAGCAGAGAACACAGGCGTATGGTGAATTGGGTCACTGGACCAATATGACCGCATCTCACTCTTTAGTTATGCCCATGAGAAGGTATCGGCCCAGAAAGGTCTTAAATTCGGAAACCGTAATTGGTTTCCATTCTCTGGCAAGGGTCAGCTGGGGATTAGTGGCGCGGAATTGACCAGCATACAAATTGCTTTGGTCCACAATAGATCTATAGAGATCGTCTATGAAAAACAGCAAATAAAAATCAAGTGACGTAAAATCGACTGTTTCCACCTGAATTACGGGTTGGCCAGTGAATGGGGGAAGTATGGGTGCTGCACAAGTGGCGAGTTCCCAATTAGGATTGGCAAATGCAGCAGGAAGGGCACTATGGACTCGACGGGCCTGTGTTCATCTTCTTCTTGGTGGCAGTGGGACACTACTCGTGCTCGCCAGCTTGAACTGCACTTATGGGACTTGCCACGCCACCACATCATACTGCCGTGCTGGATCTACGACCAGGATGTACCAGGCCGCTGGTGCTTGCCAGTTCAACAGAAGGGATAGCGGTGCTAGTACTGGCTCTCTGCTCCATGCGAGGGACCTGTGGTTCTTGCACCTCAACGACAGCAGAAGAAGATCGGGGTCTGGTACGCCTGACCTTGGCAAATGCTGCAGTTACATGTGTTGTGTTTTGTAAATGATAGTGATTAATACTGCTCTTGGGTGAGCTGGGCGGAGGGGCTAAACACAGGTGCTAGCAGGTATCTGGGCTGATCCCACCAACACTGTGTTTTTGGGAACCCTAAACTGCTGGGGACATAGTATAGATCTGATCAGACTCACACTTTGAATGACAATTACTCAGTCATGCAACACTGTGACCATATGAAAAGCACAGTTTTTGCATAAAAAAAAAAAATATAAAAAAAAAAGTACCTGACCCTTTCCAAATACGCAGCGGCTGAAAAAAGCATAGATGTGAGCGTGTCCCATAGGAAACCATATAAACGAACTGTAGTGCATTTCTGCAACAAGCACACAAAAAATAAAAAAAAAAACACACACACACACACACGTGTAAACCAGGTCTAAGACATTTAGTAACATAATAGGGGAAAAAAAAAAAAAAAAAAGCAGATAATCGCTACTGTAAGGGCTTCATTTGTTTTTACTGTAGAACTGTAAAAAATATTTACAGTAGCGATTATTAGCTCTTTTTGTACTATAAAGGGCTCATTTTAGTTTTTTTTAACCCCATTATGTTACTGGCCGATTAATCGATTATGAAAATAGTAATCGATTAATTTCATAATCAATTAGTTGTTTCAGCCCTAGTGCCAATCACTGAAAATTTATCACATCCGATTAGGCCTTCAGTACATCGGGTGTATCTCATTTCTTGAGACACTAACAAGTCAGGAAAGTACAAATACCCCCTTTTTAGAAAGCAGACAATCCAAGGGCATGGCAAGTTTTTTTAAGTTGTATTTTTCCCCCATAATTCTTTGCAAAATTAAGTTTTTTTTTTTTTTTTTTTTTTTTTTTTAATACAAAAAAAATTTCCTATTATCAGGTTATTTCTCACACACAGCATATGCATACAACAAATTACACCCCAAAATGCATTCTGATACTCTTCCAGAGTATGGCGATACCACATGTGTGAGACTTTTACACAGCCTGGCCACATACAGAGCACCAATATTAAAGTAGCACCTTCAGGAGTTCTACAAGCATAAATGACATCTCATTTCTCAACCACCTATTACGCTTTTGAATGCCCTAGAGCACCAGGACACTGGAATGGCCCACAAAATTACCATTTTGGAAAGCAAACAACCCAACGTATAATCTGAGGCATAATGAGTCTTTTGAATGGTTTGTGTTTTCCAGAAGTTTTTTGAAAACAAAAAAACTTTTTTTTTTTTTTTTACACATAACATATTTCTAACACATAGCAAAAATGACACCCCAAAATACATTCTGCTACTGCTTCCGAGTATGGTGATGGCACATGTGAGACTTTTACACACCCTGGCCACATACAGAGGCCCAACATTGAAGTAGTACCTTCGGGTGTTCTAGGAGCATAAATTACACATCTCATTTCATTCCTATCACAGGTACTTTGATGGACTATGACAGGTACACGAGTACTCTGATGGACTGCGACGGGTACTCTTTATTGGTTGCGGGTGGCAATCAGTGTGTGTTGATGTACACTGTAAAATGGTAAAGAGATGTTACTGCAAACCGATTGTGTGTGAGGGGGGGGGGGGGGGAAGAGCTGGTAACATCTTGTTACTGCTCTGTATTTACATTTAGTGATCGGCTGTGAAAGGATCACAGCCAATCACGTAGTAAACAGCCGCCAGCCAATGGCTGTTTACCAGCGTCGGTGACGAGCAGTGTTCCCGGAAACACGCTGCCACCGACATGCGCATGCGCTGTGCAAAATGGGGTGGTACTAACTGTGATCGGCTGTGACTTCATCACAGCCGATCACGTGGTATCCATCCATGCCCAATGGCTGTTCACCCCCCTCCATGGCGAGCGGGGTCTACTTGAGGAACAGGGATGCGCATACATTCCCAATTTAAATGAACGTACGTCATATGACGCCCGCCCAGAACGAGAGATGGGACGGGCAGCAAGCGGTTAAACAGAGGCCAAGGTGGCAGCTTCCTTGGCTGAAAACGATAGTAGGGTTTACTTCCTCTTTAAAGAAAGTGAAACTGCGACCCAGAGTCAATAAAATAAAATGAGTGATTGCTTTCAAATATGTGTAAAAATTCCCCAAGATATCGATATCTACTGCAATAACAAATTCTGATTGGACCTTCAATCATAAATAAAGTGTAAAATCCAAAGTTCAAATAACATCCAAAGCTCAATAAGAGCAATTACCACAAAGTGCAAATAACTGAAAAAAAAAAAAAAAGTCCTTTTCTCACGGCCAAAAAAAACCCACACAGATACTGTACTGTAAAGTGTCTCAATACACGTGCAGATAAAAAGATCCAAAAGATGAATTTGGAGCACGTTACGTCACTTTTAGAACATGGGAGAGCGTTTCACAAAAATCTGTCTTTATGAATTCCAGGGATAAAGTTTTGTGAGTTCTACATAATCTTCAGGCCTAAATTTGTTTTTTTTAAACCATATGCAGAAAATGAGAAAATAAAGCATGCTTGCTGTGCAGAGCGTAGAGCAAAATGCACATAAAGCGAGCATAAACACGCGTACGACTATTGCCGTCATGCATTCTCGAAACGCTCAGGTGTGAATGGAGCTGAAATAAAACTGCATACAACTATAGACAATCCTGCAACAGACTGTTCATATGTCACTTGTCATGAATGGTTTGCTATGTTATGGAGTACGCAGGACACTGCCTGTAGTGGAAGGAAGGTGAGGTACTATGGACTGTGTGCAGCTCTCTCATGTCACCTCCCTCTGGGATAGAAATAGCAGACCATGACTCGTTCTGTCTATGGAGCGACACTGCAGTCTGAGGAGAATGTGTGTGTGTTACAGATGAGATATCAGCTCTGACAAGCCCGTGCAGGCCGCCACATCACCACACAGCATACTCACTCTGCCACACCGTCTCCTTCAGTCCCCTCTCCGACATATTAGCTGCCAGAAGAAACCAACTTCTCACAAACAACTTCCCTTTCAAAACCGCTCTTTAGGCCTTTCTGAGCTGATATGACATCCATTCACGTCACGCCTCTGCATCTAAAAATCCTTCAGGCACTAGAAAGGAAGTACAGGCATTTCTGTCGCCTAAGCGGTCTCCGACAAAATGGCCGCTGCGAGCTCAGTATACCCACCCAAATGATTTCCAGGAAGTGTCATTTCCACTCACTGTGAGTGAGGAAGGAGGAATATCATTACTTGACACACAGTAAGCAAACTGGTGTTTGGAATGTTTTGTTTAACCACTTCAGCTCTGGAAAGGTTTTACCCCCTTCATGGCCAGGCCATTTTTTGCTATTTAGCACTGCACTACTTTAACTGGTAATCGCACAGGCATGCAATGCTGTACCCAAACAAAATTTATATCATTTTTTTTTTCACGCAAATAGAGCTCAGTTGGTGGTATTTGATTTGATCACCACTGAGTTTCTTAACCACTTCAATACAGGGCACTTAAACACCTTCCTGCCCAGACCAATTTTGAGCTTTCAGCGCTGTCGCACTTTGAATGACAATTGCGCGGTCATGCTACACTGTACCCAAATTAAATTTTTATCATTTTTTTCCCACAAATAGAGCTTTCTTTTGGTGGTATTTGATCACCTCTACGGTTTTTATTTTTTGCGCTACAAATAAAAAAAATACCGAAAATTTTGAAAAAAAAAATGTTTTTTTTGTTTCAGTTAAAAAACTTTGTAAATAAGTATGTTTTCTCCTTCACTGATGGGCACTGATGGGGCTACACTGATGGGCACTGATAAGGTGGCACTGATGGGCACCAATGTGGCACCAATGAAGTGGCACTGATAGGCGGCACTGATGAGCGACACGGATGGGCGACACGGATGGGCGACACGGACGGACACTGATAGGTGGCACAAATTGGCACCGATAGCTGGCACGGATGGGCAGCACGGATGGGCATGGATAGGCGGCACAGGTGGGCATGGATAGGCGGCACAGGTGGGCATAGATAGGCGGCACAGGTGGGCATAGATTGGCGGCACAGGTGGGCATGGATAGGCGGCACAGGTGGGCACTCATAGGCGGCACAGGTGGGCACTCAGGCGGCACAGGTGGGCACTCATAGGCGGCACAGGTGGGCACTCATAGGCAGCATCGGTGTTATAGTAATGGATGCCAATCAGTGCCAAACAATAATGCATGCCAATCAGTGATGCCCATTGTGGCCACTGATTGGCATCCATTATGGGCACTGATTGGCACCCATTGTGCTGACTGGCACCCTGGTGGTCTAGGGAGGATTATGGATTTTTATTACCTTTTCCCTGGTGGTCTAGTGGTGTCCCTGGTGGTCCAGTGTGGGCATCCCTGGTGGTCCAGTGTGGGCATCCTCGGGGGGGCTGTGCTGATAATCGATCAGCACAGACCCCCCCTGTCAGAGGAGCAGCCGATCGGCTCTCCTCTACTCGCGTCTGACAGACGCGAGTGAGGGAAAGCCGATCACCGGCTCTTCCCATTTACACTGTGATCAGCCGTGATTGGACACGGCTGATCACATGGTAAAGAGTCTCCGTCGGAGACTCTTTACCGAGATCGTAGTTGCCGGGTGTCAGACTGACACCCCGCAACAACGATCGCCGCGATGCGCGCCCCCGGGGGCGCGCAGCGGCTCATTATCCTAATCACGTCATATGACGTCCGGTTAGGATAATGAAACCACTTTGCCGCCGTCAATTTGTAATAGGGCGGGCGGCAAGTGGTTAATTATTATTATTATTATTATTATTATTTTTTTTTTTGTATTTTTTTTTTGTTTTTGCAATATAAATGAACAAAAGAAATTATTTTACTTTCTGCTATAAAACATATCCAATAAAAAATAAAAATATCTTTATAAATTTTGGCCAAAATGTATTCTGCTACATATCTTTGATAAAAAAAAAAAATCCCAATAAGTGTATATTGATTGGTTTGTGTGAAAGTTATGGTGTCTACAAACTATGGTATTTATAATGGAAGTAGTTTTTTTTGTTTTTTTTTATAATAATGGTGGTAATCAGCGACTTATAAAGGGACTGCGATAGTGCGGTGGACAATCTGACACTAACTGACATCGAGGGAGAACTGACTAACAGCCACGGATATCACCAGTGACAACAATACAGGTATCAGTGCTAATCAGTCCAAATTATTGTAAAATATAAAAGATGATGTTGGGATGAGTAAAAAGATACAAAACATGTCAAGATTTAAAATTTCTCATGCCTGTGAAATGGCGACAAACG
This sequence comes from Lithobates pipiens, assembly GCF_037356315.1. Classification (NCBI taxonomy): domain Eukaryota; kingdom Metazoa; phylum Chordata; class Amphibia; order Anura; family Ranidae; genus Lithobates; species Lithobates pipiens. Next base: position 193,686,900 of record NW_027507785.1, on the reverse strand, counting down.
ATGGCACCTAAAAATCTCCATAGACAACATTTTAAAAGCCTTTACAAAATACCAGTTTAGAGTTAAACTTGAGCTCGAATTATTGCTATCTCATTAATTTTATTATTTATGTGTTTTTTTTACACTGTTGATTTCAATTGTTTTATTCAACTTTTTTGCTATGACAATGGATGAACAGCATCCCTTGTTGTAGCTTTGGCAGTGACAGATTTGGTCTATTAGACCCCTGACCACTCTCCTTCCTTCCAAGGCAGCCAATCAAACTGAGATTGATTTGATCGGCTGTCTGTTTGTATTGTTGATAATAAATGGCACCCACACACATCTAAAGAGAGCAGCACGTTCCCATGCAGTACAGTAAACAAGTATAGAAATTACTGTTTTCCGCACTGCAAGTGGTATGAACAGCCCCTAAAGCAGAACTCCAGACTTTCAGACTCAGACTTTCAGACTCAGACTCCAGACTTTCAGGGATCGCTCACACATAGTTCAGCAACCAGAATTTTTTTTCAATTTGCCCCTTTTTCACTATGTCATGTCACCTGAGTCCAGGTGACAGATGCACCCCGCTGGGGTCAGGTGTGCACCGCAAGCTAGTGGACCCTATGGCTGACCAGAGGTGTACATAGGGTCTCCAGTGCCCTTGGCGAGAATCTGTATCGGCGCCTAACCCCCCCCCTGACTTTGGTCCCAATGTGATTCGAATTCAGCCATACAATCTGTATGGCTGAATTTGCATTGCACAGACATCGCATGTGATTTTCACTGCACTGTTTCTACCAGAGTATCACAAAGGTGTAAATTCAAATACAATTGTCAGTTCAGTTGTGGCCTACCTACCTAACTTCACGGCAGTGTATAGTGTAGTGGTCCCTTCTCTTCCTACAACAGTACTGACCTACCCAAATTCTAAACTGACCTACCTGATTCCTACTGTGACCACTACACACTGACCACTACACACCCCACACCCCACTGATCACTGCACACCCCACTGACCACTACACACCCCACACCCCACTGAACACTACACTGCCCACTGACCACTACACTGACCACTACACACCATACTGACCACTACACTGCCCACTGACCGCTACACACTGCCCACTACACTACACACTGCCCACTACACTACACACTGACTACTGCACACCCCACTGACCACTACACTCCCCACTGACCACTACACTCCCCACTGACCGCTACACTCCCCACCGACCACTACACTACACACTGACCACTACACTACACACTGACCACTACACTGATCACTACACTACACACTGACCACTACACACTGGCCACTACACACCCCACTGACCACTACACACCCCACACTCCACTGACCACTACACTGACCACTACACTACACACTGACCACTACACACCTCACTGACCACTACACACCCCACACCCCACCGAACAATACACTGCCTATTGACCACTACACACCCCACACCCCACTGACCACTATACTGCCCACTACACTATACACTGACCATTACACACCCCACTGACCACTACACACCCCACTGCCCACTACACTACACACTGACCACTACACACTGACCACTACACACTGACCCCTACACACTGACCACTACACTACACACTGACCACTACACTACACACTGACCACTACACTGAACAATGACCACTACACTACACACTGACCACTACACACTGACCACTACACACTGACCACTACACTGAACAATGACCACTAAACTACACACTAACCACTGACCACTACACACTAACCACTGACCACTACACACTGACCCACTGACCACTACACACTGACCACTACACTGAACAATGACGTGTATGATGTGTCCTATGACGTCATGTGTCAGCAGTCACACATAGACACACACACGTCTTGTAGGACATCTTCTCCTCCTCCCTCCATACCACACACACAGCCCTGCTCTCCTTCTCACCACTACACACCCCACACCCCACACCCCACTGAACACTTCACTGCTCACTGACTACTACACTGCCCACTACACACCCCATACCCCACTGACCACTACACTACCCACTGACCACAACACTAACCACTGACCACTACACTACCCACTGACCACTACACTATACACTGACCACTATACACTGATCACTACACTCTGACCCCTACACACTGACCACTACACTACACACTGACCACTACTACACTCTGACCCCTACACACTGACCACTACACTACACACTGACCACTACGCATTGACCACTACAGTACAGACTGACCCCCTACACTGAACAATGACCACTACACTGAACAATGATGTGTATGACGTGTCCTATGACGTCATGTGTCTGCAGTCACACACAGACACACACGTGTTGTTGGACATCTCCTCCTCCTCCCTCCATACCGCACACACAGCCTGGCTCTCCTTCTCACCTTCAGCAGCCAGCAGATCCAGCAGGTGTGTGTAACAGGCCACCCCGCAGGAAGTACTAGTACTACTACCAGTACCACCGCACCGTGCCACCAAGACATCCTCCGCGCTGCACAGTTCAAGGGCCAGGGGCGGAGCTGGCCTGTGCACGGGAGAGTGAGAAAAGCTGGGGCCAATCGGGTTGCAGCTCGAGACGAGGCCCAGCCCAGCCAGCACTGCCAAACAACTAGACGCGGCTGCCTTAAAGCGGCGACGGGGAGGAGTGGTGGGCCCGGGGGGAGGAGGAGGGTCTACACGTGCTGGAAGTGGGTGAAAGGGGTGGCGGAGGGTGTAGGACCCTGGCAATTTGCCCCCCCTGTCCTGGGCCCCCCAGCGGGCACCGGTTTCGCCAACCCCTTAGTACGCCCCTGCGGCTGACTGCTACGGATGGAGTTCAGGAGAGCAGGTATTCTAGATCACCAACACAGATCACACTGGGAGCTAGAGCATGAGATTTCCCAGGGCACAGAATCTAAGAGCCAGCGGGTGTTCACCAGAGGACCCTAGTGGTGGGGATGGATTTAGCTGCAGTCTGGCTCCTGGTTGCTATCCCCAGGGCCTCCCAGTTTACACTCATGGTAGACTGCAGGAAGGTAGAGAGGAAGCAGCAGACTGTGACAACAAAGGATAGTCAGGAGATAGCCAAAGGTCAGGGCAACAAGCAGTTAAGGATAGTCAAGGGACATGCCAAGGATCGGGATACGAAGCAGACAAGGACAGTCAAGAACAAGCCAAGATCGATAACTAGAATCAGACGTAGAACACACAGCAAGGAGTACACAGAAGCCAAAAACACAATCTTGATCAGCAGGGCTGGCTTGCAGTTAGGGTTGCCACCTGTACGGGACTGACTCGGACAGTCCTGATTTTGACATTTATGCCTGGGTTTGCCGCCACCAGAAACCTGGATACAGTATATCTCCAGACCTAACCGTCAGGTAAATCTGTTCTGGGGATGGAGCCAGTGATGGCTTCTGTGGCTGTGCAGCGCCTGTCTGTGATCTCTGCCCCCCCCCCCCTCAATGATCTCAGTTAAACATGCATAGGGGGAGGCCGCTCCAGCTCTGCGCCTAATTCTGGCTCCCAGTGTACTTCCTAGCTTGTCACGGCTGTGCCTTCTCTTCCAGCGGCACACTCAACCCTCCCTGCTCTCCCTGTGGGTGCAAAATCAGGCTCACTTCTGCATAGGAACCAATCAGCTTCCAGGTTTTATTGCCAAAGCTTAATTGAACAAGTTGAAGTTAGAAGCTGATTAGCTGCCATGCACAGCTGCACCAGAGTGCTCCAGCTTTAGTAAATCTACCCCATTGTGATGCATCGAAATGCACATCAAACCACCCTCCCACTGCAGCTGACTACAACCCAAAACGGACAGCTGACTGCACTGTACAATAAAGTGTTTAGCATGCAGGCAGTGTGAATGAGCCCTCAGTCTCATACAGTAATACAGGCTCCTCTTCTGCACTAAAATTGCTGACTCTCAATGGTATATCCAGGGTGTGGCATATGTGGCATGTGCCCTGTGCATCATTTTAAAGTGTAACTTTAGTCAAAAATTTAAGTCCTGCTAGATCACTTCAGGATACCCCCTTGTGCAGGTATAGGTGTGTAAAACATAAAAAATAAGTGCCTATACTCTTTAAAATCCAGTAATACACTGCTCTGCTCAGTTGTTCTCTATTTTTGGCATTGTCCCCAAAATCAAAGCAACTGGAAGCCAATCTGCTGACAGCCTATAAATTTACTGCTGCTCAGGGTCCCTGTGCTTCAGCAAAATGGAAGCCTCCAGCAAGAAGAAACAGGATTTCCTAGGTTGTGACATCATCAGCCCACCTCTCTGACTCAGCCAATAAGAGGAAGCTTTGTATTTATTGATGAAATACATCACTTACACTGAATGGCTGAGCGCCGCTGTGATACTGGAAGTCTCGGCTCGAACCTAGAACACAGCATGGTATGCTCTGTATAACCGCAGCTACATACAGTTTATACTGCACATCCAGCGGCCTCACATGTTAGTGAGGAACATAGTTTGCATGGGCTAAGCTGTAAAGTGTATAAAAAGATGCAGTTTAGGTTTATGTATGCCCACATGAACAAAACCTAAAAATAATAAGGAAGGACACCCTGCATAGCTTGAGAAGAAAAATGAGCACTGCCTGTCAAGCATGTGGTGGAGTGGCCAAAACGTGGGCCAATAATTTAGCTTTTTGTGTTGTACCTTTTCCTGCCTTTTTTATGTTTTCTGAAGAGAGAAAAGTGAATATTGATCATAATTGAAGCTCAACTTCAGCCATCATTAAAAAAACATTTGACTGCAAGGGTTAAATGCCTTATTTCTTACTATGGCAAGTTATGGAGCTCTCCCGTCTGATCCGCAAGCTGTGCGTGGGCCTGGCTGCCTTTACATGCAATGCAGGAATATTGGTCCTGCATTGTATTTTATGATGTCAGAGACCACGAGCTGGAGCACCTCAGAGAGAATTTTTTCAGGGACCAGTTGAACAGAATGGAAAAACCCTGTCAGAACAAGGAATAAGATAAATATTGCATTGTATTCTTCCACCCCTAGACTTAAAGTGGAACTAAAGTCTAAAATTGAAAAGTACGAGCAGGCAGGCTGTTTATTGCAGAAAAGATGTGCAGTGTCTCTTCTGCAATAAATTAAACTTGCCTGTCTGCTTGCAGCCTTCTGTAGAATGTAGAACTCCTACAAACGCGGGGGTGACATCATCCTTCCCCAACCAATTAAAACGGCTGAAGACCAACACTCGGAAGAGCCCAGGCAGAAAATGCTGATGCTGGCGATATACAGTATGTTGGCAACCAGTATGCGCCGGTCCGTGACATCACACGCGGGAGATGTCACCAGGTGACGTCACCAGGTGGCTCTGCCCCTTACGTATTTAAGAACTGTCAAAATGACAAGCCAGGCATTTGGTGGTTTGCCTTAGTAGAGATGGAACCTTTTTTTTCTTTTTTGGTTCCGTTGGTGGCAGCAACATTGTGATTGATGATGGATCTACATCGGGGAACACAGTTTTTTTTTTTTTTTTTTTTTAATAAAGGAATTGTCAAATACTGTCTCTGTGTTTTTATTACTTTTTGACACTTTTTTGGTGAACGGGTAGGGGTAACCCGTACTCATTTACATGGGGGGCAGGGTCTGCCCGCAGACCCCCACAACCACAGCCCAGGGTTGTGGGAATGAGGCCCTTGTCCCCATCAATATGGGGACAAGGTTCTTTGGGGCGGGGTCAGAGCCCCCCATGCCCAAAGCACCCACCCCCCCATGTTGAGGGTATGTGGCCTGGTATGGTTCAGGAGGCTGCATGGCAAGCTTAAAGCGCAGATAAGGATCTGGTATGGATTGTGGGGGGACCCCACACTGTTTTTTTTATTTTGGCATGGAGTTCCCCTTAAAATCCATACCAGGTAGTATGGACTGGGGGGGGGGGTGGAAAACCCCACTCCTTTTATTTTTCAGATTTTAAATGCCGCCATGGTTTTTTCTTATTTCAGCCATCAGCAGGGAAGCCTACAACCAGCTATTCACTGCACCCTGATTGAGCAAAGCTTTGCCCAATTAGGGCTCAGAATGCACTGTGCAGCATGCGAACACCCCCCCCCCCCCCCGAACGCCCTGCAAATTCAGATGTTCACCCAATTAGCGAACAGGCGATTTTCAGGACAAACTTTTGCTCGGCCCGAACCATTTTCCCAACTCTAGTGAAGAGTGTCCTCTTGCTATTATACTGTGCTACTGGAGTATCCCACAGCCTCCTCCATCCCCATTCAAGTTTGATCAACAATAAATCAAAAAAACAAAAAACTAGAACCAAAAGATTGACTGTTGCTGTGTGCTTGGCTGCTGCTACACTAATTTGGGAGGAGAACTTGGAACTAACCAACAGCTCCTGTTGGGGTTGCGCTACACATGTCACAGAATTGAAGGAGGTAAATGTGGGTATTTTCACAAAGCTTACAAATATAATGATCATTCTGATAAATAGGAGTAGGCTGGAAATAATTGAAATTCAATGTAGAATAGAATATAGCAATATATTTTGACCATAGAAACACTTTAAATGGATCTATGGATGACAATGGCAATGCTGCACAGGCATTCATACTTTTGCTTTGACAGTTTCTTGAGAAGGAAGGTCTGTATATGTAAGGATCCAGTATCTCACAGTATATACCTTTGCAACCGCCACCCCCATTCAATCAACAGAAGGAAGGGAGGGATCAGACACAGACCTGCATTCTTCATAGCACCTGTGAGCTATAATACAGTCAGTAGTCATCAGTACAATACAAGACAGAAGATGGCAATGGGAATGTCACACAATCTTTCACATTTCCTACTCCTGCTTTATACATTGTTAACAGTAAGTGAAATCTGCTTTTTTTAATACATCAAATTATGCTGTTCATATTTTATATAGGTCAGAATGACCAATTATGTCTTGTATAAAATATCACAGATAAATGTGCTTACCATTTTTCACTCAAGACTAATAATCTTAAAGATGCTCCTTCCTACGAGAAAGTTGTGCACGCCTTTGATGAAAAGCTTTTTCTTTCCTGAACAATTAACTATTTTTAAAGAGCAGATTATAATTTAAATACATACAATTGACATATAGAATTTATACTCTAAAAACTGTATAAAAAGAAAAGACAAGTTGACAAGGATTAGTAACCAGAATTGTGACAATTGCTTTATTGTGCCCTTTTTGTTGCAATTAGGTACACATTTAATACAATATTCCAATGTTACAGTTCTGAAACATGTATCTCTATGTGCTAATTTGATAAGCAGATATTTATCCAGTAGTATGCTCCACCCATGCTTACTTAATGTGTACAAACAGCTGATCAATTTTCTAAAGTGAAAATTGTACACTTATTTTTGAATACTAAAAAATGTATTAATGCATAAATCAATTCGTGTGTGTGCAACAACTTCATGTTTTATGTTATCTATACTTGTAAATTAGTGCTAAATTTTTTTTAATTTCCCTTTTTATTTTAAATGTATCCGTCACCTAAATTGATCTTTAAACATGCCTACATTTGAATTGTTCCCATGCTGTAATTTCAAACACGCAGAAAAAAAACTTGCTGATTTACAGTATGCTGTTATTCCTTTCTTTTACTGACCTGAGTACTATCATGTTTGATGTTTCCTCTTCTTGGTTCAGGTATTGATCAAGTTATAAGCCACCTCATTAGATGCAGATTTAGTACCATAGTACCAGAACTTGAGCTTTAAAATCCAACTTTGTTGTGTTTTAATATACTTTTACTAATTAACTCATCAACCTTGGTACTAGACTTTTAGGGCAGTGTATTTTATATAATAAAAATAATTTAAAACCTAATTCTAAGCCATGGACCAACATTGGGGAGGAAAGACTGCTGTTATGCTGACCTTGTAAATTATTAGTAGGACATAATATGTACAAAGATCTGGTTGTAGACAACACAAGCAATTTTCATTCTGTTTAATTTGACGCAGTCTTCTCTAATCAAGTCACTGTAGGTGAACATTTTAAAATGTTTATTCTTTTGGTAAAATAAAATATATTTTAAAAGTAATTTCAGTTGTCTCTGATAACTAGAAATAATAAAATAAAAAGCACTAGACCGGAAATATTTCTGGTTTACTCGGAACAGTTATTTCTAGCAGTTATCAAGACTTCATTTGTTGGAATTTACAGTCGGAAGGTAGAAAGGTCATTTAAAAACTCTGAGCCAAATCTGCCCTCTTTGGTCTGTCACCAGCTAGGATTTTTCTCCTCTTTATGAATGAGCAGATTCAGCAAATAACTCTGCAGCGGAAATATTAACTCAGTACCTATTCTATCGCATACTGGCAACTGAGATTTACTATCTCAGGTTTTGCTATTCATAATTACAGTGTTGAGCTTCTTACAGACTGTCAAAATATTTTATAATATAGTTATTACATTGATAAATAAAATTGCCTAATAAAGCCATAGAGTAGCTTATAATTTAAGTAATATAAAAGTAACAGGTTTTGACATTGGGACAAGTGCTGAACTGAATTTGGCTAAATGAAGGATACAACAATGTTCATGACAGGATTCAGAAAAATACTGATATTGATGTGCAAAGATCACTATAGACATCAAAGGCCTATCAGACATGTGGACATGATCACATTTTCACAATGTTTTGCTCATAAGGCCTAGTCTGAGAATGTGGATACATATCAATGCGGATATTAGACAGAAGTGCATCCAGATATCTTTGAAACCGCTTCATCTCTGGATAGGATAGAAAAAAGATATGGCAAAAATTATCCCACACATTTATTTGCTAGATAACTTGAAATCAGTTGGCTGGAGACATCTGAGGCTTTCTGCAGGTGCCCATTGATCAACGCCCCCCCCCCCCCCCCCATCTAGTCAGAATTCAAGATAATTCCTGGAATTCGTAAAAATTGGTGCAGACAGATTTTGTGAAAGTGTCTCTTATGCATTCTAAAAGTGGTGCAGAATGTGCCAAATTCATATACTTGTCTGTGACTTGTACTTGAATTTGGCGCATGCTATTCCACTTTTAGAATGCATAAGAGACACTTTTGCTAAATATCTGTCTGTATGCCAAACATAATTTGGTTCTAATTAAATCCATTTTATTGGAGCAAGGTAGAACTACCTGAATATGGCACACAAGTCGCTGTTACAACCAAACAAGACACTTGTGCTAAATCCGTCTGCACCAGTTTCTCTTTCTTATTAAGATGGTCTTAATTAGCTCCACTTTCTTCAGATAGGATTGGTATTTTATTTTGAACGTGATGTATTCCCTGCGCCACAGTGAAAAAGTGGCACATTTTAAAATTACCTGAATTTGGTGCACGTGTTGCTGTCAGAACCAAAACTGTTGCAAATGCTTCATGAATTTGCCGCAATACATTGACAAGAATGATTAATGCCAGAAAAGTGGCTCAGCAGTTTTACTGAATTTCCCTCAATCTGTTTCCAAGGACATTCAAACAGTTCACTGTTTACATACAAAAATATATTTTGCAGGGCCTGTCAATGTCCAGAATAATGTGCTTAGCTGAATTGAATAAAGAATAACAATATAAAATACTAAAATCATAATACCTACTAAGGTCAACGAATCCATCAAGATCAAACTGGTTTTATCAGACAAGTCAGCAATAATATTAGAAGAATAGCTCATACCTGCATGCAAGAACTACTACTCCTTTCTGTGGACATAGTTAAAGCATTGGATACTTTATCTTGGCAATTTAAATTCAGTTCCCATTGCCTCTATACAATATTGTGGGTTCCAATCCTCTTCCTTCCCCAGGACAATACAGGGAAGCCATTTATCCCCCATTGTATTTGCCTTAGAATTAGAACCCCTAGCTTTATATTTAAGTCAACATAAGGATATCAAAGGCTTGGAAAAAGCAGGAACAGAAAATAAAATGTTACTGTTTGCTGACAATATTCTATTTATCACTTTGCCTCATGGTGCTTTACATTGTCTTTTTGACTCTATAGAGAAATTTGCAGCATTCTCGGGATTGAAAGTCAATAAGTCAAAGTCAGTTGCTGAGGATATTTCTGTACATCGAATCTTGTCTAATCCACAGCTTAACTTTACCTTTGCAAAAACCATGGAACTTCCATATTTCAAAATTCACCTAAAATCTAAACTTCACTACTTAATAGCAAGCAAATTATCCCCTCTCACCCATCACCTTTTTGCTCTCTTATGTTCCTAGAGCCAATATCAAAGCTCTTGGATTGGTAGATTAAATGCGTTCCTCGCAAATTTACTTTTTTTTTAGTTCTATCCATTCCTGTACCTAGTATTTTTCTGGAAAATTTTCAAAACAAATTATTAAAAATACAATGGGGCTTGACCTGTCCCAGGTTTAACACTTTTATGCCCTGTACACACTGTCGGACATTTGACGACAAAATCTGTCTGATTTTTTCCGATGGATTTTGGCCCAAACTTGTCTTGCAGACACACGGTCGCACAAAGTTGTCGGAAAATCCGATCCTTCAGAACGAGGTGACGTACTACACGTACGTCTGAACTATAAAGAGGCCAGTAGCCAATAGCTTTCGTCTCGTAATTTATTCTGAGCATGCGTGACACTTTGTCCATCGGAATTGTCTACACGCGGTCGGAATTGAAACAATCAGATTTTGTTGTCGGAAAATTTTAGATCCAGCTCTCAAACTTTGTGTGTCAGAAATTCCGACGGAAAAAGTAGATGGAGCAAACACACGTTCGGATTTTCCGGCAGCACGATCTGCATCACATTTTCCATCGGAAAGTCTGACCGTGTGTACAGGGCATAACTCTTTTCTGCCATAAGACTAGTGGTGGCCTGGAAGTGCCACTTTCCATTAACTAATATGGAACAGCCCATATTGCACAACTGGCCCCACTACACATTCGACAATCCCAATTTGGGGTTTACTAGATGCAATTGATTGTAACCCTGTAACAATCTTCTCCTTTATCTGGCTCCCATTCCAATTGACTGTCATTACTGAGCCCTTCTCTGACACACTCATTTAAGGTATTTAAGGTAAAAATAAGATGCGTACGCTACTCACATTTAAAAACAATACCCCCTTCCTACCCAGGCCAATTTTCAGCTTTCATCGCTGTCGCATTTTGAATAACAATTGCGCGGTCATGCAACACCGTACCCAAATTTTTCGAATTTTTTTTACACAAATGGAGCTTTCTTTTGGTGGTATTTAATCACCACTGGGCTTTTTATTTTTTGCTAAATAAATAAAGACAGAACATTTTAAGGAAAAATTTTTTTTCATAGTTTGTTATAAAATTTTTCAAACAGTTTATTTTATTCTGGAGGCTTGTTTCACCTCTGACTGGGCCTGGGGAAATGCCCTATGTTTCCACCTGGACAGGAGAATCCTTTATCCTCATCCATAGATGGTGGACTCAAAAGGGATTTACAGATGTCTATTCTTTCCTTACCACTGACAGCATTAATCTTTTGATTACTTTTGAGAAAAACATGGCACACCTGCTCAAGAACTTTTTTGATGCATACAGCTACATCATTGTGTTGCTTCTGTTTTATCTAAAACTGAAACCCTGTTAATTCACACTGGTTTTGAGCCTACATTTCAAACTGCTCTCCATTTTCTTAGTGACTCATCACTATCATACAGGCATCTTTATTTTCCTGTAAAGCCGCGTACACACGTAGCCGTCTGTCCGACGTACTTAGTCTGGCGGACTTCCGCCAGACTGTCCGTCGGAATTTCCGAACGGGCTACTTGCCCACACACGGCACTTTTTCAGCGGACTAATACGGCGTACTAAGTCCGCCGTACTATCCGCCGTACTTTCGAAATGAACAGACTCGCCCACACGTGTGGAGGAAAGTCCGCTCATTTCGAGCGCGTCTCCAGGTAGGCGGGGCCCGCGTAGGAGACGTCGCTGGCCCCGCCGCCTGGTATGGACTTAAAGGGGAACCCCAACGCCGAGGGACAAGGGGCGGTGTCACATGGCTTTTGAACGGCCAGGGTTGTCGGGAAGAGGCCCTTGTCCTCATCAACATGGGGACAAGGTGCTTTGGGGTGGGGGGGGCCGCGTGGCCCCCCCTTCCCCAAGGCACCCCCCATGTTGAGGGCACGCGGCCTGGTACGGCTCAGGAGGGGGGGCGCTCGCTCACCCCCCTTTCCTGGCCGGCCGGGTAGCGTGCTCGGACAAGGGTCTGTTGTGGACTTGGGGGGGACCCCCACGCCGATTTTTTTCGGCGTTGGGGTTCCCCTTTAAGTCCATACCAGGCGGCGGGGCCAGCGACGTCTCCTTTGCGGGCCCCGCCTACCTGGAGACCCACTCGAAATTAGCGGACTTTTCTCCGGGCGGGAAAAGTCCGCTCATTTCAAAAGTACGGCGGACTGGCACACACACGGCCGGATTGTTCGCCGAAATGCGAGTTCGACGGATAGATTGGTGTGCAACACGACATTCCAAGTCCGCCGTACTTTCGGGTCAAAAAAGTATGCCGGAGGCTACACACGGGGGGATTGTTTGGCGGACTTGAGTTTGCCGGACTTTTCCACCGGATTGTTTGATCGTGTGTACACGGCATAAGAATCCTCCAAAGTTAATTATATGTTATTGGGAATAGATAAATACAACTATCTCAGATGAGGACATGGGCTAAATTTGGTCTTCCATTGACAAAAATTGGACATCATTTTTTTAAATTGGTGACATTTATTTGTGCTGAAAAACACTTAAGTGATCTAAACTGAGTATGTGTTTATATTTATCTACATTACTTTTTCGTACTTGTCAAAACTTTCATAAAACCTATTGAACAGAAAATATTAAAATGATGTAGGTCTTCCCATTGTGGATAATCACCTGCAGTGCCCAAGCTCAGAGCAGAAGAGCTTGAACACTGGTGTATTGTTGCACATGTGAAAGACTTCCTTCCAGAAGTCTAAATGTCTGTGGACATAATATAATATTTTTAGATAATTTAAGTCATCATAATGCAGCCATAAAGGTCCCTATGTACAGATTTTTATTTGGACATTCTAATGAGCCTGTTTATAAAGTTTACCAAAAATAGTTAATCAATTAATGACATTGATATAAAAAGTTGGGATGTTGATCTGCAGTGTAAAAAATATAGTTGTTGGAAAGCAAAGAAGAAAAATTCTACTATATTAAGGAAAATTCCTTCTTAAAAAATAATTTAACTGGAAAAAAAAAAGATTACTCCAGGTTTAGAGTGACAACATTTCTGGCAAAAATGTAGAAGCAAAGTCTTCATACAGGTATACCGATAAATACTGTTTATCTACTAAATAGAATTTGTAGATTCTTTCTACTTTTCTTGAAATATGATTAGAATGAGTGGACAAAAAAAAACATATCCAAGTAAATTTATATATAAGCACATCTTTCCGAGGCCTGGTTCACACCAATGCATTTTTTAGTGCGTTTTCAGTTTTGCAGAAACACACTAAGGTCCATTTAACATGGTTTCCTATGGATGTAGTTCACATCTGTGCATTTTATGGAAAGGGCCAGGGATTTTTTTCTGGTTTGTGATTCCGTAGACTTCAATGGATCAAAAGTGTTTATTGAAAAACGCAAAGTGCACCTTGAATATGCAAACTGCAACCTGCATAGATGTGAAACAGGCCTAAATCAAAATTGTCAAAAAAAAACTGATAGCTATGGATTTAAACCTTCCAAAAATAAACTGGTATATAATTTGTATCTTGTGCAGTTGTATGACTTAGGCTAGCTACGCACTGAATTTAGAACATTAAACACAACATTTTAAAGCCAGAATGCTGACTTAGATCTTTGAATTTCTGATTCATAATCACATTTTTTAAATAGTTCCCAAATTCCCTTGTATTGACTAATATGTGCTTAAGCATGAAAATTAAAAAGAAAGTGACATCACTTTTGTACACATCCAAAACATATTTCCAGTACACTCTTTATAGATACGGTATAGAAGATCACACCAACACAATATGCTTTGAAGACAATGTTTTGTTTGAAGTTCCAGAAACTGTTAAAAGCGCCAAAACATTTCGAAAGCAGAGACACCCAGGCTCGATTGTACCACTGGCCATCGTAGGAAAACCCAGCTACTGTGGGGAGCACCTCCCTAATTACTACTAGAGTACTCTTTCGAGCATGGTGTACCCCCCTCCCCACCATCATTCCCTTTGTATCTTCAGGCTTGATTTGATGCTTCCAGCTGTTTTCCTATGTTACCAGTGTTACTCTGGACTTCACTCAGAGGGGCGCTGGTTATGAAGATAAGCTGAAGTAGTGATTCTCAGCTAGATTCTCTGTAGCTATAGATTGTTATTGAGACTAAGCTAGGCAGCCATATGTTATCTTGATCATAGTGGTTCTAAAGTCAAATCATGTTTTACCGTAAAGCATTTCTTTCAGTAAAAGTAAAAACATTTCCCATGGCTTTCTCCTCCCCCCAAACACTTAGCTGAGTCCTCTATTGATCCAGTGCTGTGCCCATCTGAAGCTCTTCTCGCCCCTCTTCCTGGTCTCACAGGTTTAACTAGGGCTGCAGAAGTCATTGGTTCCTGTTGTTGTCAGTCAAATCCAGTGAGGAGGAAGCATGGCCAAGCTGAGCTGTGTGTGTCCAGAGACGCACACAGCCCACCTCGGGTGTGTGCCCTCACATGTGCCCCCGTAACACACGGCTTGCTATTGGGGAACATTCAGGAGCGGAGAGCGCCAGCAGGGGACCGCTAAAGAAGAGATAAGGGACCACTTTGTGCAATATAATTGCACAGAGCAGGTAAGTATAAACAACTTTTTTCTTTTCACATAAAGAATAGATAAAAAAAAGCCTTTAGAATCTCTTTGGTTGTAAACCCTCACATATACCCAGTGAAGTGACTGGCCTCAGGTGATACACAGATTAAACAAATCCTCCTATATCATCTGTGCCATTTGTATCATTTGTACCTGTTTATCTACAGCCTTCTTTATTTCTAATATTCTATTCATTCAAAGTGCACAATTTACAACGCATCTCTCGGCTCTGAAAATCAGAGAGTGCAGAGCTGAAGTTATATGAGTAAGCAGAGCTCTAAAAGCTGATTGGAGTGAAGGGACACCCCCCCCCCCCCCTTACACAGCACACAGGAACAGAGTTGAGGCTGTCAACCAGATGGAGATCCCTCTCATGTCACCATTTTTCTCTTGGAGTCAGGGAACTTGTCAGAAGTGATTCATGCTTATAGCACAGGAACAATGCAGTGAACAAAAATTACACTTGGTGCTCTGCATTGAGACAAGTACACACTATAGAGGGATATACTTTGTTCATACATTATGTCTGAGGTTTACAACCACTTTAAGTCACAGAGACATTGCTGTGAAGCTTCCATGTTTATATAGGTTTCATTTTTGTTTTGTATTATTCTATAGTATAAGCATGCCCCTCAAACAATTAGGTTCAAGGAACAGAGTTTTGAAACCAAGGTACTGAAGGAAAGTTTAACAAATTGGCTGACATTTGAACCTGCAAGAGTCTTACCAAAACTAATCTGAATAAATTCAGTTGCTTTTTTATTTTTGCAGTAATTGTTAATACAAGTATAATATATGTATATATAATCGCAGATTTGTCATGATGTATTTTTTATTTGCTCTCCTTATATTTTGTGTCTTACAGATAGCTTCAGCTGACACAGGTATATCATTTTATCTTCATGTATAATCTTTTATCATGTATTAATCTGTTACATCAAAATTGAAATATGCAGTCATGCAGGAAAGTTTTAAAATAAATACTAGAAAATGATAAGGGAGAAGTTGGCTTTCCTTAATAGTTCCTCCCTTAGAACTGCTTTATAACTATTATGCAGCACATGTGCAGGGGAATGGCTGCTTATACCACAGCCTTTTCATACAGTTGTCTACCTTTACTCTTATGAAACCTTTTTTTTTTTTTTTTACCCTTTTATTGT
This sequence comes from Lithobates pipiens, assembly GCF_037356315.1. Lineage (NCBI taxonomy): Eukaryota > Metazoa > Chordata > Amphibia > Anura > Ranidae > Lithobates > Lithobates pipiens. Next base: position 193,670,921 of record NW_027507785.1, on the reverse strand, counting down.
TGTGTTTTTCTAACATTTCTGAAGTTTTGAACACACCATGATGAGACCTGATATGCTTGTGAACACTGAAACATTGCTCTTTTATTCTAAAATAGAACAGACAAAGGACTAACTTTAAAAGGCTTTCCCTAACCGAACGTAATTTAAAAGGCCTCCTCCCAACCTCCTAGGGTGCAGAGGGGAAGCCACATGCACAGAACCCAGAAGATCATGACTCTCACTGTATGTAACTTGGGGTACTGCAGTGATTTACAGCATCCCCATGAACCCTCTGGATATCAGATAGGCATACTTAAATTGAGCCAAACTAGCACAATGTAAGTAAGCATAAATTAAATTCCTGGAGTTCACATTTAAAAATTTGAAAGGTAAACATAGCAATAATAGGTCAAAATATATGCTTAGGGAATATACACTATACTTTCCCTTTATTCAGTATTTACACACAACTGCCAATGAGGTAAATCGCAGCAGTTTCATCTCCAGCAGCTGTCTGTTGCGGCTGCAGTAGGGGAAGTTGTGATGGTTGATTCAGCGCTGTATAAACTGTATGTAACTTCAGCTATGTACCTACAGTATACAGCCTTGTATGAATTCACGATCTCCGACTCAGCCAATCAGAGGAAGCTTTGTATTCATTCATAGAATACAAAGCTGCCTATTAATGACTAACTGACACTTAGCCCAACTCTGGAAGGTCTCGTCTCACACTGGGAACACAGGGCTGTGACTGTATGTAGCTGAGGCTACACACTGTACGGTATATACAGTGTGCCCAGTGGGTGCACCTGTTGATTTCATAAATTAGTTTGGGCCTGCTTGGGCAAAACAAACTATGTAGGCCTTTTTCACATGGGTGGCTGTTCTGCCGCTGTTAAAGGCATGTTTTATTATTTAGAAAAACCAAGACTCCAGGCACAGCGATAACTTGCAGTTGAACATTGCAATTTGCAGCATTTACATGCGGCTGCTTTTAGCTGCGGTGGAACATTATTCCATTTCTAATGTGCTTACTGTTGTTTTCTTTCCTCGTTGCCGCTGCTATCTGCAGGTGTAATAGTACACTGCGATTACTTGTGGTTATGTGCAGATAGCTGTGCTAAATCGGTCCTGGACACAGTCAAATTTATTTTTTTGGAACTAAATCTTTGCTAAACGCAGTGTGTGAATGGGGCCATAGGAAAGCATTGTGTGAGTTTAGGTGCGGTAGATAACTTCATCTCTCCGCAGCTAGAAACTGAATTCTATCTGCCCACATGAAAGGGGCCTTAAAATAGCAGTAAAGCTGGAAATCGGCTCTAGCCCCTTGTCTACTGAGACAATTTTTCAATTTTTCAATTTTTCGCACACATGTTCAAAATCAAAATTTTTTGCTCAAAACTTTAAACCCCAAACAATTATGTATTTCTGAAAGTAGAAACCCTTACACAATATAGTACCTCATTTTTTGGTAAACATATAAAAGATGAGGTTGTGTCAAGTAAATAGATACCAAACATATTGGGGCTTAAAATAGCATGTGCCTGTGAAATGGTAAAACAAAAAAAAAAATGCAACCAATGACTTAAAAAGCCTTTATAGGTTTTCAGTTTAGAGCTAACCATGAATTTTGGCCCTAGAATTATTGCTCTTCCTCTGGAGTTCGCAGTGATACCTCACATGTGCACAATCACAATTTACATACATGTGCTTGCTTTATGTGTGCATTTGCATTTGGGTGTGTGCGCAGGGTGAAAGGGGTGTTTTTATACTTTTTACATTTCTTTTACATACATATATAGTTACATAGTAGGTACGGTTGAAAAAAGATAACAGTCCAGAGATTTGGCTAAAAAATCAATACCAAGCTCATGGCTTCAATAGCATCAGTGAGCTTGATTAAACTCTTAAACACTAGTATGTTTTTTTTAAACGTACCTTGGTAGAGAAGGGGGTAATCGGTCCCTGAACACACAGAATCCCATATTTTCTAAAGGCGGCTAAGCTGCACCTGAACACATCTAATCACAAAGTGAGAATGGTACCATTTGAAATCATTACATGCTTTTAGATGCATTCAGAAATGTCCTACTAACGCATATAAATGCAAAGAATTGTATGTATGTCTTTGCCCGTGTGAATGAGGCCTTGTGAATCATTTGATTATTAGTAAGACAGGACCTGAAGTTTGGCTTAACATAGAAAACAGGTTTAACCAAATATGCTGACAACTCCTGAGGTAAATGTATACCAATAATGTATCTGTATTCACGTTTCTTTCAGGTTTCTCAATATCTACGTATGATGTTACATCCAGAAGCCTCTATGTCCGGTGGTCTAAAGTTACAGGTGCCATGTCATATAAAATCACAACATCCCCTTATTTATCACTAGGCCAGTCTTCATTTGCAGTATTTAATCCAGCCACTGTAATAGGAACAATAAACACACTCCTGCCAAATACTAACTATACAGTAACGGTGGAAGCCATGGACAAAGACGGCAGTACTATGGCTAATGCTCAGACCCTTCAACTGACAGGTTAGTAGGTTTCTTATACAGTTTTAGGGCACAGTCAGTAATGAATAATGGGCCTGTTTTACTTTTTATTGTTTACTTTTCTGTAGCTCCAGAGGTACCTGTTATTGATCAGGCATATTCAAAGCTGAGCAATAGTATAACTGTGGAATGGGCAGAGGTGGCAGGAGCTACAAGTTATCAGGTAATTGCTCAGGCTGGAACGCATTTCTTTGATTCTATCGTCACAAGCTCCCCGGGAACAGTGACTGGCCTACAAGCGGCCACAACCTACAAAATAACAGTGAGATCCATCAATTCAGCTGGAAAGAGCCAACCTTCTCCTCCTAAATGGGCACAAACAGGTAAGATGTTTGGAACAACAAATAGTTATCTAGAAAGTTGAAAATACAAAAATTATTTATAGGTTAACCCAAAGGCCAACTCCAGCCCAAGTGTTTTAATTTGTTTTGCATTAAGTGAGGATGAGATAGAGCCTCCATCAGGCTTTTATTAAAAATCTGTGGCTCATTTGGACAGGGAGTGGTGGAAACTCTTTCAAAAAGGGGCACATACAAAATCAAAAAACCCTTTTTGGGAGACTGAGGAAGGGTTAAAACATACTGTAAGACAATGTTTATGTTTTTATTCATGCATTCCTTTCCTCGTGATAACTGCATCCCCATTTATTGCATGGGTTTCAGAGGAACATGAAGTAAGAAAAAATCTTACCAACAGGTTCACAGACAGAATAAAAAATATGACATAAATATTAACTCTTTCACACTGTAGCCAAAACCAAAAAAGGCTGTCTGGAAATAGATTTAGAGTCCTTTCACACTATAACATGAATGGAAAAACCATAGGAATGCATATTCGTTAGCCTACAAACACATGCATCTTTGCATATTTACTCACGTTTATATGCACTGTGCTGCTTTAACTGGCAATTGTACGGTCATGCAACACTGTATGCAAATTACATTTTTATAATTTTTTTCACACATAGAGCTTTCTTTTGGTGGTATTTATTCACCACTGGGTTTATTATTTTTTTGCGATATAAATGGAAAAAGCCTGAAAATTTTGAAAAAATAATTATATTTTCTACTTTCTACTTTGTGATAAAACATATCCAATAAAGTAATAAAAATAAAAAAAAACACACATTTCTTCATAAATTTAGGCCAAACTGTATTCTGCTACATGTCTTTGGTAAAAAAAAAAATCCCAATAAGTGTATATTATAGCAAAAGTTATAACGTCTACAAACTATGATATTTACAGTATACTGGAATTTACACAGCTATAGATGCTATACTGTAATGGCAGTGATTAGTGACTTATAGTGTCACCTGTGATAGGGTGGCAGCCAATGTGGCACCAACAGACACTATCCATGCACGTCATTAGCTGATACTGATGTCGCCAGTGACACTAATACAGTGATCATTGATAATACTGTACACTGACACTGTACTAATGACACTGCCTGGGCACACCCCTTAAGGAGCCGCAGTTAAATTGGGATCCCCGCCTTGCACAGCCAGGCACACAGAATTTTTAGCAGGCACTCTTGAGACAGAACAAGAGTTTTTTTTTTTATTAGAGGGTTATACTGTAACTTGGATAGGGATGGGAGGTTATAGAATGTCCACTCTTAACTTTAACAGAACTTCAGGGACATTCTTCCTATATACAGTCTCTATATACAGCTCCACTTCTTCCTCCAGCACACACTTGCTTGCAGAACCCAGCTGGATTACTTTGTGAAGATCTGAAAGTCACTCAGTCAGATCAAAGGCAATGGCCCATTATACAATGGCCCATTATAGGCAGGAACCTGAGGCCCCTTGGTCGTGTAGCAAAAAGATTAGTGTCCCTGCTTGTACTCTTCCTCCTGTGGCTACTAATCCCCAGCACCACCTCTTCAGACACTGTCAACCCACCTGGCTGCAGCTGCCCCTTTACTAGGCCTGCAGGCTAACTTCTCCTCACAGTCCTCCAGACTGACACTCACCAGCTCACCCGGCTGACTCTCAGTAGTGCTCACCTGCTCCTGCTGTACTCTCTCCTTGCCACTGTTCCTCCAGGACGGGCTTCCTCCATGTGGTATGGCAGGATCCTTCCAGCACCCGAGCCCCAGCCCAAGGTCTCCCCCCCCCAGACTAGGGTGCACCCTTGAGGGCCACTGACAGCCTCCTTAGCACTCCATCACCATCTTCCTATGTATGAGGTGGCCTGCCCCCTGTCAGTCCTTTACTGGGGATTGTCTGGGGCCCTCCTAAATTTGCCAAGCAGCTCCTCCTTACCTCCACCCACTTTGTCTAGGACATTCTCCAATGTGCCAGAAAACAGGGGGAGGCACTAGAGAGGCTGCTACGATGAGTAATTCAGCCCTGAGTCACTGAACCCTGACCCAGATTCAAAGCTCAGGTTTAGCCCTGAGCTAAAGAAATTTGACTACACTAACACCAAGCACAACTAGAGGGTGCTACACAATCAAGGGGTTAAATATGTGCCTAACAATGTGTAATGTGTGTATTATGTGCTGCTTTTACTTTTCTATCTGGCTGTTTTTTCTCCCTGCTTTGCAGGAAAAAGAAACAGCCAGATCGCTGAACAGTGTAAAGCCCTATATTTTTGTAAACACAGGACTCTGTGCTGTGATTGGACACAGCCGATCAGCAGGTATCAGCCATGAATCGTTGGCCAAGACCTGCTGAAAAAACCGCACTGTGTCCAACCAGAGTCAGGTACTGTACGTGAATTGGCGGGCTGTGACACTTGCCCGCAGTATAACTACTGTAGGCAGGTGGCAAGCAGTTCAAGGAATATTTCCTATGACCTAATTCCTGTTGCCAGTGAGACTTGCGGTGTAGTATAATTATAAGCATTTACATGCGTTTATTTGCATTCTCATGCAATGAAATGCCAACATGAAAACGCAAGTAACTGCACATAGTGTGAATATGTCCTAAATCAACAATCAGTTTATTAGCAATAGGACATATGTAGGTCTGCATGCATTTCTGTTTGCACCTGTAGATTGTCATGGTTTCAAAGGCTTTTCAGTGTAAGGTTAGATTAAGTAGAACAAATCCCACTGGATCATGATGTTGATGATCAATTAAGCCAAGTTGCAAATTTCTTTGTACATGTTTTATGTGCTAAAATAATTGCATTATGGTTGAGTGTTCTCTGCAAATGCAGAGAATATACATGCTCAGGTCCCTATGTTATGGTCGCAGCTCAAGCTGAGACCATCCCTACCCCAACATGTATTAGAATGCAATCCAAAGGCATCTATTAGTGGAAATCATAAATAATATTAGCATTTGATGAAAATATTTAAGTAAAAACTCATTGTCAAGCTGCAATGATAGAGGATAGAGTCAAGGTGCAATGATAGAGTATTAGGAGATAAAATATTGTAGTGTTATAACATTTCAAAATGTATGTGCTATGACTACTCAATGTGATATACGTTTTTTTTTTTTTTTCTTTAACTATTTGCATAATTTCTATGGCTTTTGTGTCACTGAATCAGTCTCCTTTTTATTTAAGTTTTGGCAGCTGCATCTGTCACCGTGGAATCCTATAGCAGTGACTCTGTGAGTGTTGGTTGGCAGCCTGTCCCTTCAGCTGTTCTGTACTCCGTTTCTGTTATGAGATCAGATGGATCTGGCACCAGGTGGAACCAGAACACCACATCTTTATCATTGAACTTCACCTCTCTGGACCCTGGCACCATTTATACTATCAAACTTCATGCCTGGGATGCAAATGGAGTACCAGGAGATGACATCACCTACAGCCAGATTACACGTAAATAACACACGATATTAGCACTGTTCTATTTATGCCTGGCTCAGTATGTGTTTCATTTAGTATACTGCAAATTTTAACATGTTTAGAAATTTGGTGCATAGCAGACCTATACTCTTCTATAACCTTTATTTAGAGAAAGACATCCTTATAATGCTGTTAATAAATCTAAAGAGAAAGCTGAAATACCTGCTTGTCTCTACAAACTATCGCAATTTTTCAGCTTTCCAGTGTCGTTCGTGTAACTGTAGCACTTTCCTAGTTAGGCTGCTAGGATGTTAGGCAAATTTAGTTCTTTATGGCTTCTCTGTAATCAGTGGGTCAGTTGTTGATTGCTTTTGGGTGTTCTGAATCTCACAGGTTGCTGGTTTGATTGCTCTCCCCTGTTTTCCAGAGGCATATGGAACATAGAGAGTTGAGCAAGGAAAATGGGCAACCTGAATATTTAGTGTGCTTTAGCCAATCCCTGGGGAGGTCTGTCCAGTAAGTAGTCTGAGATTTAGAATAGCCCTTTCACACTGGGGCATAGGTCACGTTAGTGGTAAAGCGCCAATCATTTTAGTGGTGCTTTACCGGCGCTGTGCTGGTGGGAGCGGGGCACATTTAATCCCAAAGAAAGGGTTAACAAGGTGTTAAAAGCACCCGAAAAGCGTCGCTGCTGAAGCACTTTGCAGGTGTTTCGGCAGCGCTGCCTATTGCTTTCAAAGGCAAGGGCGATTTAGGAGAGCTGTATGCACCGCTCCCGCACTGCACCAAAGACGCTGCTGGCAGGACTTTTTTTTTCCGGTCCTGCAAGCGCACTGGCCAAGTGTGAAGGCACTCAGGCTTTCACACTGGGGAGATAGGGGAGGCAGTTTACAGGGACTATTTTTAGCTCTAAAAGGACTATAAAGCACCTTCAGTGTGGAAGGGGTCTTACTGAAAAGTGTCTGGTGGATACTGGAAGGAGGTATCCCGTGATCCTCTGACTATGAGAACTGACCTGAGCTCATTTTTCCAGTGACTGTGTCCTGTATCCTTTGGGTGGAGGAGCCAGTAGTATCCCTGACTGGAATAGCTTCTAATAAGGGGACTCAATTCTGCTCTCTGTATTTGTTCCCTGTATGGAGACTGTTTACAGAGACTTAGCAAGGTGAAGTGCCCTCCTGCAAATGTTTAGGGACTCTGGAGTATCCCATGCCACCATACACCCTATCCAAGTTTCCTCAGCAAAAGAATTCCTAAAAGACATGCCCTAGTTAATTGCTGAGCCAGAACGAGTGAAATGTTGCTGTGTGCCTGGCTGCCTCTGCACTAACTCTGGGGAATAACCAGTTAAATTACAGTGGCTTCTTTAGGGGTAGTGCTACCTAAGCTTTGCCAAAGGGTGACTTTAAAGCCCCATACACACTATCAGTTTTTCTGCTGAGTTTTTCCTTCAGATTTACCAAAACCATGTAATATGAGGTCAAACCTTAGGAGTTTCAATGTGTATTCAATCAGGCAGGCCCTTGCACTACATGGTTTTGGTAAATCTGAAGGAAAAACTCAGCAGAAAAACTGATAGTGTGTATGGGGCTTTAGGCAATGCTGTCTAGTCAGGTGCTGTACCTGAATTCTAGCAGAGATCACATGATCAGTTCTTATGTTCCAGAGGGCAGAAGAACTTGAGAAAGGAGACAAATATGTGTTTAAGCGGCATAGAAGTATTTAGGTACATTTTGATTTGTTGAAAATCTCCTAAAAAATTTAACCTAGGCCATATGAGCAATATGGCAGCTTCTATGCTTACAATTATTGTATTTCTAACTCCTTTGAATGCTTCACACTTATATATACGTAAGCAAAACAACCTGTGACAGTACCTCACAAAACAACAATCCAGAATCCTCCTCCAGCCATGTTTAGTGACCATGAGCACTGCGTTTCAATTACGCACATGTTCCAAATGAATTCCAATAAGAATGTTGAATAGAGGTACAGTTCTTAAGAAGCAAAATATGTCCCTGCTTGAGGCTGGGTAGGGTTTCAATTGAGGTGTTTGTGGCTTGTCCCTTTGGTGGATAGAGTTTAATAAAGTTGAACAAGTATATATATAAGTCTGTTATACTATATCCTTCTGCCATTGTCTGTGTTCCTCAATATTTACAGTATCTATCTGTCAGTCTGTATGTCTCTATAGGTTACCTCTTAATTAATTAGTAGGAAAATTAAGAACTAAAAACATTTTTCACTGGACTTTAAATGAGGTACAATATTTGCATAAAAGATCACCTCATTTAAAGTCCCATAAAAAATGTTTTTAGTTCTTTGTATATGCAAATAGTGGATTGAGGCATGACATTATAAAGCACTAGCACAGATTATTATTTATATGGTAGGAATATTAGGATTCCCTGAGTTGCTCCATGACCTTTACTAATTTGCTGTCTTAAACCCCCACAGTAATTAGCAGTAGAAAATTTGGAAATCTGTATTTGGGTATTAATTAAATTATTTACATTTTAGGACCAGCTGCCCCATCAGATGTGCAAATTACTTTCAACAGTGGAGCTCTGGAAGCCACATTCTCTGTAGCTGAAGCTGATGGCTCATCTAACTACACCATACTTCTTTATAGTGGAGACACCAGTCTTAACTGTACAATGTCTGTATCTCCATGCGCAATCACTTCTTTACAGTGTGGAACAGAATATGCCGTGTCCCTGGTAGCTACCAATGAAGCAGGATCTACTCTATCACCAAAAACATGGAGTCTGTTATCAGGTGGGTTGTTGCTGGAAAATGACAAATTAGAAGACCTGTTTAATGCCTTTTTGCTTAGATAGATTTATTAAGAATGGAGGAAGTGAGAAAACCTGGGAATGGGATAGAGAGGTCTGATTAAGCTGGTTGAATGAGAGAACAATCCATGTATTCCCCCTTCCATGTTAAGGAGTGTGGATAGAAGAAAGCTGCCAGCTGCCAGCCATTAAAATATCTAGACAGTGCTTGCCTCTAATTGGATGATTTTGACTGGCTCCAGGTACAAAAGTAAATTGAAAAATCAACTTTTGTCGAGCAAGTAACCAATAAGGCCACCCACAGTTAAAATTTTGTCCAGCAGGAATCCAATGAAAATGTACTATTATTTATTTTTAAGTACAGTAGTAGTACAGTTATATCCTTATGTGTGTGATCAACAATGGCTGTTATACAGCTATCCTATTGTGTCCCATTGTGTCATGTTACAATATTTCAGGCTGAATTATTTTTTAGTTAGACCTAAACGAAGCCCTAAATGAAGCCCTTTCAGCACCAAGATGTCAGAGCTACAAGCGCTCCTATCTTCACCCGTTTTCCTTCCGGCTTTGCGGACTCTGGCTGTGTGAATGGCCGGAGCCACGATGACATTACTCCCGCGCATGCACGTGGGAGCTGAAGTTTACGGCACAGGGCTCTGAAGGAACAGCCTGGGTGCTCGTTCCTTCTGAGCGCATGCGCTAGTGATTTCTCTGGCTGCATGTACAGTAAATATCTTTTAAACGGTGCATGTTTAGGAGATATATACACTACCTATAAGTAAGCCCTATTATAGGCTTACCTATAGGTAAAAGTCAGAGATAGGAATTTACTCCAATTTTAACTAAAAAACTGAGGGCTTAATGTGACTTTAAAGAGGAAGTAAAGCCTCTGAAGAAAATAAAAATAAATACACCCTGCAAGACAAAGGCATAATGAGCTAGTATGCATAGCATACTAGCTAATTATGAATTACTTACCTGAGATCGAAGCCCCCGCATCAGCCCTCGTTTGCCTCCTCCAACGCCGCCAGTGACTTCTGGGTATTGCAGCTCCAGCGATGTGACTGGCCGGAGCCGCGATGATGTCACTCCCATGCATGCGCGCTGGTACCGCCACTAACAGCATGATCTCTGTTAGAAACGGCACGCTCCGTGCAGCTGCGCCCGATGTCTACAGCGCATGCGCCGTAGACATCAGTGCCGCTATTTCTGCAAATATCTCCTAAACCTTTTTAGGTTTGGGAGATATTTCTTGCACCTACAGGTAATCCCTAATCTAGGCTTACCTGTAGGTTAATGTGGTTGTAATGGGTTTACAACCACTTTAAGGCAATGTAAAATAACATATGTAGATCCATTGTATTCAAGAATGCAGAAGAACAGACTGTAGTCTAATGTTGGCTAATCGTTAAGAGGCCAATAAGAAGATACAATCTGTATTTACTGATTATTGTTATTATTATTATTATTGGAAACTCAAGCTGAGTGATTGCTGGCTAACCACTGAAAATGCAAGTTTTAAGAAACTCTTCAATGCTTACCGTACTTATTTGGAGTCAGTGTCTGAACTTAAAATATATCAGCCAGCCAGCTAGTCTTTTTCAGAAGGAGGGGTCAGCAATGGCAGTTTATGTCTTCCTGACAGGTTTCCAAAGATCCACCCTAGGCTTTTTTTTTTTTTTACCGCTGAGTACAAATACCGATACTTTCGGTCAAGTATTTGCCGATACCAAGTACCGATACCTTTGCGGTGCGATTTGAACCCATACAAAATGAATGGGCTCAAATCTCACTGGAAAGAAATTGCATGCAATTTTAATAGGAATGTGGTGCAATTCCTGGCCGAATGAAATGCGGTTTCCTGCACCACTCCTGTATGAACCAAGGCTAAAGTTTCAGGTATCGGAGCATTTGCACGAGTATACGAGTACGAGTACCGATATCAGTATCTGTGCAACCCTACTCGGAACATAAATTATTTTTGAGAAAAAAAATACTACTTTGTTTGAATTAGGTTAAATCTGTCATTCGGGCACAAGAAGAGACAGCTGAAAAATCAGTGGATACACTGATACCTGTAAGTTTAGTCAATTTGAACTCAAATGCAGAATGAAAGACCTTGCAACAGTAGATTTTAATGTTGTTTTACATGGGATTAAATGGAATTAAAACGGCTGCCCCATGAATGAAAAAATACTACTTAAACATGAAGGCAATTTTTTTCAATAGCAATACTGTATATTTAACAAATAATGAAAGTGAAAAAAGTGTCTGTGTCAATGTAAGTTTGCTAATCAAATGTTTGCAGGTAAAGCTAGCTATACACAAATAGCATTTTGTTTTACATTTTTTACTTTCAGTTCCATGTGCACCTAATGGGATCACAGTTGTGGAGGACAATCCTGGGAATCTCACAGTGTCATGGTCCCATGGAAACCTTGCTGATTATTATGTTGTGTTTGTGAAGAGTGATGATGGTTTTGAAGTTCACTGCAACACATCCCAGTCTCCATGTTATTTTCCATCTGAATGTGGGTTCATCTATTTTATGAGCGTCTTTGCATATAACAAGGCAGGGCAAAGCCCCCTCGGTGAGCTCTTGAACTATACCACAGGTAAGCAGACATTACACCAGGACAAGCATATTTAAAGTTATTGTAAATTTGATTTTTTTTTTTTTAAATAATAAACATGCTTACCTGCTATTTGCAATAGTTTTGCACAGAGCAGCCTTGAACCTCTCCTTCTGGGGTCCCCCCTGGCACTGTCTTCTCCTCCTCTTCTGTGTCTGCCCCCAATGTAAGCTGCTTGCTATGGGGGCAGGTGTGCAGGCTCGATCCAGAGCCAGTCTGTATGCATCTACTGACACACAGTGTGGCTCTGCCCCTCTCAGTCTTAGTCCGTAGAGTTCAATATTGAGTTGGCATGCCCTTTGCAGCTATAACAGCTTTAACTCTTCTGTGAAGGCTGTCCACAAGGTTTAGGAGTGTGTCTATAGGAATGTTTGACCATTCTTCCAGAAGCAAATTTATGAGGTCCGGCATTAATGTGGACGAGAAGGTCTGGCTCGCAGTCTCCGCTCTAAATCATCCCAAAGGTGTTCTTTCAGGTTGAGGTCAGAACTCTGTGCAGGCCAGTCAAGTTCCTCCACTCCAAACTCGCTCATCCATGTCTTTATGGACCTTGCTTTGTGCACTGGTCCAAATCATTTGGTGGAGATGGGATTATGGTGTGAGGTTGTTTTTCAGGGGTTGGGCTTGGCCCTTTAGTTCCAGTGAAGAAAACTCTTAAGGTGTCAGCATACCAAGACATATTTTACAAAGTTAAGAAAATATACTAAAGCGCAAATATGGACCCCTAGTGAGACTACCTCAATGAAAAAAGCTGCAATCACTTAATCGTGGTCAGTACCCAAAATCAATAAATATACATCAATAGTGATGCGCTAAAATCAGTATCTCACGAATAACTAAAGTGTAATGTGCAAAAATATCCCTATCACAAGGACAAACTGTGCCGTGTACTGTGTGGGCCAATAGGCCAAAATGAGAAAATCAAAAGAAAAAAATCGCAAAGACCCCACTTATAGAATTCAAAAACCAGTGCTGAATATAAGCAACTAAATAATGTTACATCACAAACTGTATATCCAATACACCATAATTGGGTGGACAATATATATAAATGAGGGAAAAGGCGAATTAACAACTCGTTGTTCAATACACATAACTAAATAAATAAATATATAATCAAAAGTCTCATGTATTCTCTAATCCATATCTCTGTAGAGATTTCCTGGTAAACATGTATTGCAAGCAATCACAAAGGTTTTAAATAACACCCAGTTGTGCAATTAGTGACCACTGACGAGCAGGCTAAATGTCCAACAAGATATGTTTCCAAAGTGTTAACTCTGATAGGTTGGAGTACTGGTGTGCTCAAAATTGAGTATTCACATAAAGGAAGCAAAAGATAAAAAGTATCATTGCGCAATGCTGTAATATTGGAGAGCAAAAACACTAGATTGTATCCATTCACATAGACCAAGGAATGTAGCACTTTATCTAATGGTCAGACACAACACCGCTCTTTACAGGCAGCAGATCCTCTGCTGACACTAGTATACAATGTCATCAATGGCTGTGCCTCCCGACGTGTTGCGTCACACGTCACGTGACTTTTTCAAGTGACGTGACCCTTGAAAAAGTCACAAACATTTCTAGTATTATTTGTGACTTTAAAAAAAAAAATTATGAATAGACTACATAATCTTTGTTACAAAATATCAAATAGAATTGTGAGATAGTATGACCATGTAAGAAACAAAAATATTTGGACTAATTTCAATGGGAAAGATGAAAAAGTTGCATAATTTTCAAATCTGACAAGAGGCGATGCGTCTAGATGCACGCATACGTGCTTGCTGAATGTGGCAGCAATGGATTTTAAAAAGGATCAGATTAATTTAGAATAATTACAATGTTTACTACATACTACTAGTGGTTCACTGACTTGTTTTTTGGAGTTACAGTTTGATCTAGCAGGAATCGGTTATCACCATTTAGCAGTTTTATTTGCATATATGAATATAATCTGGGTTCTGAATGTTCACTCTGCCCTGGACAAATTTTATAACAATGTACCAAGTTGGACTTCCAGATGGCTTGCTTACTGAGGGGTAAAAGTAGAAATGGCAACTACTGGGGTAGATGGTAACTTATGTTGATATGTACTTTTTGCCTTGCTGTTTGCAATTTACTACCAAATCTTACAGGACATGTTATTGTTCTACAGCTCCTTGTTGCCCCAGTGATATTACTCCGGCCTTCGTATCTGGGGATACTCTGGAGATTGTTTGGTCTGCTGTGCGAGGTGCAGAAATGTATGAGACCAAGGCAGTTGATGGGACCACTGTCATCCTCTGTAATGACACTGCCACAGTTTGTGCTCTCTCTGGCCTTCAGTGTAATAGGCAATACAATGTCACTGTCTTTTCCTACAGTGAAAACAGAGGCAGCAATACCTCATGTGCATCTAAGTATATGAAGACAGGTATGTATATAGTATATATCATTGATGTAATATATAACATATCATTTTTTATTTTATTATATATGTGTGTGTATGTATGTATAGTTTAAATAACCTTGCAAATCAGCCTATGAAAAAAAGAGAAAAAAAACTGAAAATGAAAGCAGTATTAAACCCAAAAGGAAATATTTCATATATTGCAGCTTACAAACTCTGAGGCCGCGTACACACGCGCGGACTGTTCGCCCAACTTTGTCCGTCCAACAGTTTCGGCAAACAGTCCGCTCAAACTTAGCATGGACGGACATGGCCACACACGACGGACGAACAGTTTGCTGAAACCGTGCGCGATGACGTGAACGGCACGTACGACGGGACGAAAAATACGACGTCCTATACACTGCATTATAGCTTTCGGCGTGGAAATCCTTTCTGAGCATGCGCGAGACTTAGTTGGCCGAACAAGCCTACACACGAGCGAACAGTCCGCTGAAACCTTGTTTCAGCGGACAGTTTTTCGGAATTTCCGTAAGACCTTGTTCGTCCAACTGTCCGCTGAAACTGTCCGCTGAAGCCCCACACACGAGCGGACTGTCCGCCCAAACACTGTTCAGCGGACAAGGTTGGGCGAACAGTCCGCCCGTGTGTACGCGGCCTTAGATGTGATGGCTCCATTCGTTTTATTCTTTTATTTTCATCTGGTGGTCCTACCAGTAAGTTTGTTGTTTTCCGAAAGCTCAAGATCTCCTGCAGATGTAGCAGTTGCAGGGATGAGGCAAGGGGTTGATTGACTAAAATCTAAAACTGGAGAGTGCAAAGTCTGGTGCAGCTCTGTATAGAAACCAATCAGCTTCCAGTTTTTCTTCTTTTTTTTTCTTTTGTTAAAACTTAATTGAACAAGCTGAATTTTGAAGCTGTTTGGCTACCATGTAAAGCTGGACCAGATCTTGCACTCTGCAATTTTAGTAAATCAACTCAAACCCTTTAGCACTGAAAGGGATGCTTACAACCATCAGCTTTTATTTATTGTAAAGCCCTTTGTTAGTGCATCTTAATCTGCTAGTATAGCCAACACTACCCTCCCCCCAGACTATCAAGGCTGCTATCCAAAGGTGCGCCCTGTCCTCCCTCATCCAGATAGCGGGCACTCTAATACGGGGGGGGGGGGGGGGGGGTTACTGGCCAGATCACAAGGTGAAAACAAAGGGAAAAAAGCCTTAAAAAAGGAAAACAAATGCAGGCACTGCATCTAAGAATTTGTAAGTTGTAAATATATGAAATATTTAGTTTTGTGTTTAATACTGCTTTAAAGGATACTTTCACCTTTCACAACATGTTCAGCGTGTAACATATAACATGTTATGAATGCACTGGCCCCTGTGCCCCCCCCCCCCTTCTCCAAGTGTCTGCTGCTACAATTTAAAGAAGATGCAGCTGTGTGGGGCCGCGTCGCCCACCTGACCGCGTCGTTCCTTCAAGGTCCTCTGTGACCGTCCTTTGCAGCTGCCGGCTTTTAGTTTTCAATGAGCTATCATGGCACTGTGAGCATTGTGCATGGCATCAGTGATCTGCTGATCACTGATGCAATGCTTTACAGGCTCCCAAAATATAATTAATGCACATTTTTTTACCTGCAAAACAAAAATTTCTTTAAGGCCAGTTTCTCATTGGTGCACTGTGGTTTGGCCACAGCATGGGCGTATCCATTATTTTTTTGCGCTTTACCTATTAGGTCACCTGTTTTACTGTACTGAAAGTGCACCAAATATTCAGCATGCAGGACTTTTGGTGTACTTTGAGAAAACATGGCAAAAAACGCATGACCTAATAGAAGTTTATAGGACCGCAGCTAAAACCGAGCATGCAGCAAATGGAAATAGCGGATGCCCCCTGCAGCCCACCAGTGTCAAACCAGCATAGAGGAAGTGATTACCATGAGGTGGTTTGGCTTGGTTTGTGGATGCATCAGTGATTTAACATATAAAGAAAAAAGCTGTGCTATAATAATACTAACAAAAGCTGCAACTCAAAGTGATATACAACACTACAGAACAAAATGAAGCTGTGCTAAACAAGTGATATATACAATATAAGGAAAGTGATAGTGAAACCACTTATATATATAAAAAATTATAGATAGGAATAAATAAAACATGATGTATAGTGCTAATAAACCACATGGATAATTAAATACAAGATAAATAAATTATACACAGTAGTGACACAAAAGTGCACAAATAAGATCACAAAAAAGGTGCATAGATACACATTTAAATCTAATGAACACAAAGAGTCCATTCCGTGAGATACGAAACAACCACAGGAAAACCACCCAGTGTTAAATCCTCATATGCTTCACCATATTGTGCATCCACCACCTATAGGTATTAGGCTTACCCGGATTCCCAATCACACACAGCTTATCTCCTCACCACACTGAAAATGTGATGGGATATGTCTCCCCCGACCTGGGATCCTAAGGCATCCGTCCAATCCGGGGATATAATTCGAACTGAGCAGGTCTCCCGCTGCGCGGCTGTGGTGGCGTTCAATGGCAGGAATGGTTGAATGTGTGAGGCAATCAGCACTCCGAGGCCATAAAAAGAAAAAATTCAAAGGAGGCCAACATCGGTAAAATCTGAGAGATTTATTTAGGCAAAAATCAAAGTTTAAATCATAAAATGTATAAAGAGCTTAAAACACCAAAATCATAGCCGACCCCGACACCACGTGCTTTGTATGACGAAACACGTAGGGCGTACGACGTGCTGATGTCACCGCGTGTGGTCTTGCTCCGTATTGCACGGGCGAACTGACTTTTTTTGAGCTGGCCGGCTACAATTTTAGTGTTTTAAGCTCTTTATACATTTTATGATTTAAACTTTGATTTTTGCCTAAATAAATCTCTCGGATTTTACCGATGTTGGCCCCCTTTGAATTTTTTCTTTTTATGGCCTCGGAGTGCTGATTGCCTCACACATTCAACCATTCCTGCCGTTGAGCGCCACCACAGCCGCGCAGCGGGAGACCTGCTCAGTGCGAATTATATCCCCGGGTTGGAAGGACGCCTTAGGATCCCAGGTCGGGGGAGACATATCCCATCACATTTTAAGTGTGGTGAGGAGATAAGCTGTGTGTGATTGTGAATCGGGTAAGCCTAATACCTATAGGTGGTGGATGCTCAATATGGTGAAGCATATGAGGACCTAACACCGGATGGTTTTCCTGTGGTTGTTTTGTATCTCACGGAATGGACTCTTTGTGTTTATTCGATTTAAATGTGTATCTATGCACCTTTTTTGTGATCTAATTTGTGCACTTTTGTGTCACTACTGTGTATAATTTATTTATTTATCTTGTATTTAATTAGTCACGTGGTTCATTAGCAATATACATCACATTTTATTTATTCCTATCTATAATTTTTTATATATATAAGTGGTTTCAGTATCACTTTCTTTATAGCACTCACTTGTATATCACTTGTTTAGCGCAGCTTCATTTGTTTCTACTAGTGATTTAACATACCCATAGTCTTTGGTAAATGTATTCTTTGACCTCTATCTCTATAGAGCTGAAACAGAAATGTATGTCTATTTACCCAAGCAAAATGGTACTGCACAGACACATACAGATCATTGCCTGTGTTTTATATATGCATTAAAGCAGACAAATGTAGTAGCATTAATATAATATTGTATATTGCTATCAGCCCATAAAAGCAGGCACATTGAAAGAGTACTGATACATTTTGTTGGCTGTCTGAATAGCTTCTAATAGCAAATTTCAATTACTGCTTAAACTAATGATGGGAAAGTTTACTGGTGTGCATTCTATATAGTGTCTAGTTTTATAAAAGACTCTTTTCCTGTCTCATTGTGAAATAGTATGTTTTTTTAAATAGTACATATAATAACATGGCAATGATAAAGACAAATGTTTTTTCACTTCTTAAAAACATTCCTAATTTTTTTGTGTTTTACCTACAGTTCTTATTTCATGTAAACATTCCAAAAAAAATTCTTACTTTCCTTTCTGTGATAGCTCCATTTACAATCACTCTGATTTTGACTGCGATTTTAAATCGCTCAGATGTGAACCTAATAATTAACAGTTTGTTCCATGTTTGTGGAGTGTTTTGAATGATGCCATAACTGCTGCCAATTTTATCGACCAGAGCATTCACATTTTATATTCTGACAAAAGGTTCCCTGCAAAATTCCAGAACAAAACATTTAGGGATGGTAAGACTATCGCAAGTTGGTCTTCTCTAAAATGAAAAAAAAAAATGAAACAATTTGTTTTTCTTCCAGCTCCATGTAGCCCTGAAATCAAGAATATCACAATGGTTGATGTAAGTAGCTTCATGGTTACCTGGGAGCCTAATAACAATGGTGCAGAGTACACAGCGACTGCACGAGGAGAGAATGGATTGTGGAACTGCAGCAGTGCAGGCACTTCATGCACACTGGGGAAACTTCCATGTGGATCAATGCATATGGTTCATGTGCTGGCCTCCACTTATGAAGGAACAAGTCTGCCTAGCTACGGTGTGCCATTAGAGACAGGTAACTCTGTTCTGAAATTCTTCAGATTCAATAAATATTTTTAAAATATTAGATAATAATACAGCAAAAGAAGATGTATATAGAGATATTTATGCAATAGTAGCTATGAATATAGATCATATACATATCATGTTATCAATCATAGGTCAATGTACAGTATAAATGGTAATGAAGTCTTAAAAGTGAATATAAATTGTGTATTTATACATACTTGTTCTATTTTAGTATACTGTAGATAAATATTGGTGTAAGATCAGGGCTGGTGCAAAGGTTTTTGACACCCTAGGCGAATCCTAATTTTTCCGCCTCATTGGTTCCACCCCAGACTCCACCCCCTTTGCCCTGCCCATGTGACAGGAGGCAGTGCTATACAGGAAGCATTGGCTCCGCTGCCTCTAGCGCTGGGGCTCCAGTGCTGTGATGCGCTTCTAATTACATTACCGGTCGGATGGAGCAGCTGCCTGGGTCTGAGTTAGTTACATGCTGCAGCCTGCAGAGCATCCAGACGCGGAGGAAAATCAGCAGCCGGGCGCCCCTAGGCAGCAGTGCACCCTAGGCGGCTGCCTAGTTTGCCTAGTGGTAGCACTGGCCCTGTGTAAGATAAATTAAAGAGATGAATAGAAAAGAAGGAAATAGAAAGAATATAAATAAAGCAGGAACAGGGGAAGCAAATCTACACAAGGAAGAGCTTGTAAACAATAATATAAGAAATCTTTTGTTTTATATGCATAAAAAAAAGGACCTATCAAAGTCCTTTGGAAGATAGGATTTTCAAATTTTCTTAGATTTATGGGATTTATTGTGAAGGATGGAAGCAGGTTTTTCATTGGACATATACCACATTATTTTATATTTGTTCTGAAATTCTAATGCTTATGGGTGGGGGCGTAGATAAGGGGGGCTAGGGGGTCCCAATATACCACATTATTTTATATTTGTTCTGAAATTCTAATGCTTATGGGTGGGGGCGTAGATAAGGGGGGCTAGGGGGTCCCAATGCCCCAGAGTGCCCTGCCTATCTGCGCAGTGGCACTCAACAACAGAGCAAAAGCCGGTAAAATAAAATTGACTGAATCAAAACTGCAGATGGCACTGCGTATAGGACTGCAGTGATCTACTGGCCTAAATGACAGAGTGATTTTTGCAGCTGGCCTCTGTGCAGTGCTGCAATGTAATATGCCCAGCCTACAATGCTACTTAAGTCCAGCCCACCAGGCTCTACTTTTGGCCACTGGATTAGATCATCAATTCTGCCTGGTGCCTGCAACTCTCTTGACCTCTCTTTCACAGAGAGGTCAAGCCATTAGTATATCAGTATGTGACTGTGGGTTTCCCTCACTTTGCCTACTGGTGCATACTCACTGAGTCTGATTTAGTTGCATTGTCCTATATGTCTGCCTGACACAATTTTGTGTTAAGCCCCATACACACTATCAGATTTTTTGCTGATTTTTTCCTTCAGATTTACCAAAACCATGTACTGCAAGGGCCTGCCTGATTGCATACAAATTTAAATTTCTAAGGTTTGATCTCATATTATATGGTTTTGGTAAATCTGAAGGAAAAAATCTGCAGAAAATCTAATAGTGTGTTTGGGGCTTAACTCTTGCAATCTGAGAGTTCTGAACCCCCATGAAAAAAATTATTTATGGCCTTACTTACTGCTGTTTACAAATATCTGTTAAGAAACATCACTATAAAAGTACAGATGGTATTATATGTTGATTTTTTTTTGCGGGATATGTTACAGTAGGGATATGCAATTAGCAGGCCTCCAGCTGTTGCAAAACTACAAGTCTCTTCATGCCTCTGCCTCTGGGTGTCATGCTTGTGGCTGTCTGAGTCTTGCTATGTCCCATGGCACTTGTAGTTCTGCAACAGCTGGAGATCCGCTAATTGCATATCCCTGTGTTACAGGTTTAGGTGTAACCTCTAATCACGTGCTGGTACACCCACTGGTTAATGAAACACGAAACACTCACCAGATGGCATGTGACACCCTTTTTTAAAAGTTTTAAATGCCACACAATACAGTAGGGTTTATTTACTAAAGCTGGAGAGTGCAAAATCAGATTCACTTCTGCATAGAAACCAATCTGTATGCCCAGACTGTGTACCAAAACCAGACTGAACGTTCCTGAGTTGCATCAATACAAGGTTCCTGACCCTCCAAATTGCTGTTCCTTGAGGATTCCATGGATCATGACGCCCGTCCTTAGCTCTACTTGTTGGAGTGACCTGAAACTTGTTGCTCACTATTCTTATCTATTTAACTAATGGAGACTGGACCGATGAAGTGATACCTGTTGTATTTGGTCATTTACGATCTGTCTGCTATACAGAGATTGTACAGCAATTTTCTCATACTACCATACAGTATATCGCCAAAAAAACCCATGAAGAAGGAACTATACAAACAAACAAAGTTCCGAAACATGTCAGGTATTCCATGTATCACGTTCGATTGTGGTCTGTTACCTTAGAGCTCCTTGTATCATGATCTAAAGATTTATGTGTATAAATTGTTTAATATATTGGTTTTATTGTCTATTTTTATATTAACCTAATAAAATGTATTATTTTCATATTACTGTCGTACTCTGTGCATATATCTAGACGCCCACCCGTATAATCCCTGGGGAACCTTTTCTCTTTTTTCTTGATTATTTGGGATGATGTGGATGGTCTTGTATGCTACACGTTATTGCTAGATAGATTTTTTCCTTTTTCATAATTAAGAATGAGGGGCATATGATCCTGGAAAACACTCTGCTTTGGTTTATCTTTTATACTGCCCCGTTCACATGATTGGACATTGATCAATAATTCCAACAACAAAATCAATGGATTTTTTCCAACGGATGTTGGCTCAAACTTGTCTTGCATATACACGGTCACACAAAGTTGGTCAGAAACGCGGTGATGTACAATACATACGACGAGACGAGAAAAATTAAGTTCAATAGCCAGTGCGGCTCTTCTGCTTGATTCCGAGCATGCGTGGAACTTTGTGCGTCAGAATTGTGTACACACGCTCGGAATTTCCGACAACAACATGAACCAGATCTCAAATTTTGTGCGACGGAAATTCCGATGGAAAATGTCTGATGGAGCCTACACACAGTCGGAATTTCCAACAAAATGCTCCCATCGAACATTTTCCGCCAGAAAATCCGACCGTGTGTACGGGGCATTAGAGGTGTTCTGTCTAACGCCTTCACCATTTCTAGTTGATTTTTAATATGAGCTTCTTGATGTCCCTTTTCAAGGAATCTCTGGCTAATTAGATCATTCTGCACGTTAATGCTGGTCTCAATTGATTGGATCCAAAAATAAAAAACAATACAATGAATGATAAATTCATATAAAACCCAATTAAATGTTTATAAGAATAAATATACTCTGGAATTAAATTAATATAAAAACCGGTGTGGGATTCCATACTCATTGCTGGCTTCATTAGTGCCTTTTTGAGGCACCTCTAATGTAAGGGCACATCGATATGTATTACCACTCACTTTTGATTTATTAAATACTGAAGTATGAGCACTTTTTTATTCCTTTGGTCCATATGTGTATGAGATAACGGCATTGCAGTGGAGTTACTCTGTGTGGGCTGGTCCTTGAGGTAGAAGAGCTATAGTGTGGAGTTTAAAATCAAGTGCTTGCTGACCACTTTTAAAAAAAGGGGCCCACATGCCATCTAGTGAGTGTTTGGTGTTTCATTAACTTTTTTATTTATGTTTGACATGTAAAATATTTTTTTCTGTTGATCATACATTTCAGTATATTGTGCACTTTAGCTCCCTCTTTTATTAGTTATACATTCATATAGTGTTTATGCACCTTTTTAGGGAGGCAGGTTCTTTAACCTCCCTGGCGGTATGATTCAGTCTGGAATAAGGTGCTGAAAGCGGTACAATTATTTTGCATGGAAATCTGGCTTTTATTTTGTAGTCCTGTAATTCTTAGGAATAACGCTCTGAAATCTCTTCAAACCAGAGTCTAGCGGACATCCCGGGTATGATAAAGTTTATAATATAATAAAGAATAATAAAAATTATTCAATAATGTAATCAAATCCAAAAAAAAATGAAAAAGGGACATGTTTTGGTTGCTATGGACAATCTCCAAATTCCAAGCAGTAAAAAACAGTATTTATAATATAAAAGTGCATGCAGGGCATTGCACAAACCACTAGGGACAAAGGGGGTGTGTATTTTTTACTACAGCACTGTAATCTGTAAGATTACAGTGCTGTGTGTGTTTTGTGTCTTTTTACATTTTTGAATTTGCCGCCGTTCTCCGCTCCCGTGCGTCGTAACGTCGCAGGGAACGGAGCTCGGCGGCATTCGGCACTGTGAATCGAGCGGAGGACGGCTCGATCACACAGCGCGGCGGACATCGCTGGATCCAGGGGACAAGGTAAGTAACGTTACCTGTGTCCTCCCCTGCATCGAGCGGTGCAAGCCCGAGTCTGGCTCGGGGTTACCGCTATTGTAATGAAATTCCCAACCCGAGCCAGACTCGGGATTACCGCTAAGGAGGTTAATATTTTCATGTATATATTTTTATATCATTTTGGCACACAGGTTTTCGTATATCACATACTACTTTTGTGGGCTACAGTAGAGCAATCCAGTGACCCAGAATCAGTCGACAGTGGACTAAAGCCTGGTGCCAGCTGATATCAGAGAGCTGGTTCAGATTCTGTCAGGAATCCCGGCAATAATGTCAGGATCCACTCCTGATCAGCAGCTGGCTCAGTCTCTCAGCGTACGCTGAGAGTCTGAGACAGCCACTCCCAACCCCTCCACAGTCCAGTGCTTTAGTGAGCACTGGAGGGTGGCAGAGCAGAGAGCAGTGACTGACACAAACTACTGTATAGTAAATGTGTCATGCAGGCTTATGTGCGTCACACACCATTCGTATACATCAGGTCATGGATCACCATCCGGATAGTCGCTGCCCACTTCAGGATCGGTACACCTCAGATCTCCAGGGTTTTCAACTCTCTCTCGAAGGTTCCGGTCAGCTAGGAGCTCAGAGCGGGTTCACCATAAAAAAAGTAAGGACACAATGCCTCTCATAGTGAAATTCCACCATTAAAGGTTTTATTTGAATTTTTTTTCCAAATGACATATAAAAAATGACATAAAAAATATCCAAAAAGAATCACGTGATCCAATAAAAATGAACGATAAAAAGAGCAATATGGGGAGCAGGAAACGCTATCCTGACGCGTTTCGACTAATAAGCCTTCTTTAATATTTTCTGGCTGTGCACATAAGCCTGCATGACACATTTACTATACAGTAGTTTGTGTCCACCATTTTCGGTAAGGGTATCCACCGTTTTCTTTAATATTTTCTGGCTGTGAACGGAAGGCTATACATAGTTCATACCAACGGAATATCTGGGACTCACATTTCACATTATTTTGTCATAGCTGGACTTTTTTATGCTCATATTGTTAGTTCACTGAAGCACATTTCCTGTATTCCTTACTAGACTGCACAACATGTGATATGTGTGCTGACCTTTTAAGTTTGATTTCACTACCAGATCATTTGGTGATTTATGTCTAGTTTTTTACATTTTTTGACATTATAGCGCTACATTGTTTGTTATCATTCAATATTCCTGTACATGTCCAATGTTATGCACTTCTTTTTTATGTACTATATGTTTTGTTTTATTTATTTTTTGGGATGGCTCATCTTAATGTTTTATTGAAAACAATAAAAAATTATTTTCAAAAAGAAAAAAAAAATGTATTACCTCAATTAATGTAATTTTAAGCATGAAGATTTTATAGTAATCAATTTTGCTAAAGAGATCCTTTTGCACTCTCCTTACATCGATAATCATTTTAAAGCAATTTAAATTTTAAATGCCAGTTGTCTGTTATTTATTCATTCTATTACAGATCTACAGTATGACAAGTAATGTTTAATTCTTACTATTTTCTTACTATTAATTCTTACTATTTTCTTACTATTAATTCTTACTATTTATGTACATCAATAATTATAAAATTAACCTGTACTAAGAGAAATATGATGCCACTGATTGTTGATCTCCTTTTGATAATTTTAAGTACCTGGATGTCTCTAGCTTTAATGCAAACGGAATCACTGATGTGGAGCAGGCATGCATGAAAAGTTAGAATTAAGTAAAAACTCCTAATCAACCTTCTCGTTTTTGCTCAGTGGTTCATGTATTGCAGTTAGGGTAGATTTTAACATTAGGCACAGTAGGTAAGTTCCTACAGGTTTCAAAGTGGTAACTCCTCCCTGTATGTTTAGCCACACTTTATGGCTAAATTACAAAAGAATTTGAGAATGTTCATACAAACAAGTGTGTTAATATTTTTTTTATCCAATCACAAAGTAAGTAAACAGGTATTTTACTTTCACAATTGGACAACTGAAGTTAATGTTTACACGTTTTTATTGTGGGAACTTTCTAAAATCCTTTAGTAAATCAGACTTATTGTTTCAAGGGTAAGTTCTTATAGGCAACATGAGGCAGCGTTCCCCTTTTTTAGCCACATGTTTCCATTATCATTTGGAATGTATTTACAGTATATATATATATATATATATATATATATATATATATATATATATAATATATATATATATATATATATATGTGTGTGTGTATGTGTATATATATATATATATATATATATATATATATATAAATATTCTAAGCCAGGTTAGGAATGAAATATCACAGGAAATTCAAATATTACGATACATAACTGATTTTAATACATTTTCATTACAGCTCCCTGCTGCCCAGCAAATATAAGCGTAGTGCAAGTCACACAGTCTGTGACAAATGTCAGCTGGTCCATCGCTGCTGGAGCACAGACATATACCACTATGCTGGAATCACCTAAAGGACAGGCAAAGTGCCACACACTGGAAGACCACTGCCTTCTGGGATGTATTACCTGCGGAACAAGCTACTCAGTCTCTCTAGAAGCAGTTAGCGAAACAGGCCTTGTGTCACAGTGCACATATCATGGGTATTCATCAAGTAAGTCACTTTCTATTAGAAAAAAGTGTGTTTTAACTGTTTATCTGCCTCCTAATTCCAAATTGTCAGTGTCATTTGTATAATTGTTGTGCTTAAAGCATATGTCCCTCCTTACTACTACACCTCCTCCCCCCCTAAAATAATGCCACCCATCTACCAGAGAGGGCTATAGTGAAAATTGCTGCTGAAATTCTGCTTCTATAGTCACGTCTCTTTCCCTAGCTTGCTATTTAACAATGAAAAAGCAGCAGCATATTAATGAGGTCATCTCTGTGCTTGCCCTCTGCTTTACCATGTTAATTGTTTTATGTTGAAGTAAAAATTCTTATAGGAATTTTATAAAATCAAAAGTATTAAGAACTAAAATGACATTGGATACAAATCAGTTTAGATAAATAATGCAATGATTTTTTTTCATGATTATGATTTATAATTTAAAACCCTATTGACACAAAGATCTGTCCCAATTATGTTAGTGATATGTAAAAAATGTTCATTTGTTTTTTTTTTCATTAAAACCTAACTAGAAATATAGGGGTTGATTTACTAATTGTAAAAGGATTTACTAAAGGCAAATGGACACTTTGCAAAGGGAAAATGCACCTTGCCAGCGAAATTGCCCCAGAACTGGGAAAATGTGGTGAAGTTTCACTTTGCAATGAATACACAATAAGGTGGAAGGGGAAAAAAAAATGAATTTTTGCTTGCACATAATTGGGTGATGGAAGCAGCAGGGCTTCACCTCATTCACTAAGCATTGGAAAAAATTCCCTGGCAAAGTGCAACTTCCCTTGTAAAGTGAACAGCCCATTTGTCTTTAGAAAATCAGCTCTATTGTGTTTTTGGTAGTTATTGCCCTGGAGTTCTGCTTTACCGTGCAGAAACTGATTATCAATCTGATTTTCTGAAATTTGTAGACTAAGTCGTGTATTTGTGTTCTAGGTGCTTGCTGTCCATCAGGAGTCAAGCTATACCGGCTGTCAAACAGTGGAATCCGTGTAACATGGCGGGTTTCACCTGGACCTGAAAACTACACTGTCAATATATATGGTTCTAAAGGAAATTTTACCTGCAATCCATTAACCGGTGTCAGCTACTGTGATGTCACAGAGATACTATGTGGGGATGTA
This sequence comes from Lithobates pipiens, assembly GCF_037356315.1. Lineage (NCBI taxonomy): Eukaryota > Metazoa > Chordata > Amphibia > Anura > Ranidae > Lithobates > Lithobates pipiens. Next base: position 193,644,056 of record NW_027507785.1, on the reverse strand, counting down.
TATACTGTGGTTGTGTCTCCTGTCAGTGGTGGAGATACCCAAATATCTTTCTGCCCCAAAAAAATATATTCTGGTAGGAATTGTTTTTCATCAAAAGTATTAAGAACTGAAATATCTTTGGATACAAATCAGTTTAGATAAAGAATGCATTTTTTTCACCAGCCTTTTAACCACTTAAGGACCGCTCACCATCGTTATACGTCGCTACTTTGAAGAGGAATATCATTGTTATGGCAGAAGCTAGCTACCATAACCCTGGTATCCTCTTCTTCAGCGGGCGGTCTGCTTTCAGATAGAAGTGGTCTCTGCGGTTGATTTGCAGCAAGATTACTTTTATGGGCAGCGGGAGAGGGCCACTCCTTCCCGCCACGCTCAGGTGCCCTTCGCCGCTTACCGGAGCCATCGGTAGCGGCGGAGGTGATTGTGTTCTTCTCCCTGTTAGGCATGGAGATGAGTGAGGGGAAGATGGCCCCCACCCGTCTCCATATCATTGCATGGCAGAAGTGACCTCAAAACATCACTTCCGCCCATAGCTCTTAAAAGGGATATATATATATATATATATATATATGTATATATATATATATATATATATATATATATATATATATATATATATATGTATGTATATATATATATATATATATATATATATATATATATATATATATATATATATATATATATATATTATTATTATTGCATTTTAGTGTAAATACGAGATCTGAGGTCTTTTTGATCCCAGATCTCATATTTAAGAGGTCCCGTCATGCTTTTTTTCTATTACAAAGGAATGTTTACATTCAAGTAAATACAAGTGACACATTTGTTTTAAAAGAACAGTGTAAAAATAAAAAATAAATGGTCAAATAAATAAGAAATTATTATTTTTTTAAACGCACCCCATCCAGTGCAGAGGCAAACGCATACGTGAGTAGCGCCCGCATATGAAAACGGGGCTCAAACCACACATGTGAGGTATCGCCGTGATTGTTAGAGTGAGAGCAATAATTCTAGACCTCCTCTGTGACTCAAAATATGCAACCAGTAGAAATTTTTAAATGTTGCCTATGGAGATTTTTAAGGGTAAAAGTTTGTCGCCATTCCATGAGCGGGCGCAATTTTGAAGCTTGACATGTTGGGTATTTACTCAGCTTTACATTAACTTTCACAATCTAAAAAAAATTGCGCTAACTTTACTGTTGTCTTATTTTCGTTATTCAAAAAAGTGAATTTTTCCCAAAAAAGTGCGCTTGTAAGACCGCTGCGCAAATACGGTGTAACAGAAGGTATTGCAATTACCATCATTTTATTCTCTAGGGTGTTAGAAAAAAATATATAATGTTTGGGAGTTCTAAGTAATTTTCTAGCAAAAAAAAAAAAATGTTTTTTAACTTGTTAAACTTAAACTTGTTTTTAACTTGTAAACACCAAATTTCAGAAAGAGGCTCGGTCCTTAAGTGGTTAAGAGAATTCCACAAGAATCATGAATCATTTATTGTTGGAACAGCGCTTAGTAAAGGAAACATTTTTTAGGGTACTTAAGGATTAAAGTGGTTCTAAAAGTTGAAGGTTTTTTACCTTCATGCATTTCTATGCATGAAGGTAAATAACCTTCAGTATGCAGCTTCCACCGCAACCCCCCTAATACTTACCCAAGTCTCTGCCATTGGCTGCCGCTGCTGTGAATCACATCCAGTGAGGAGGGAGCGGAGGCGGGGCCAAGCCTCTGTCTTATTGAAACACAGAGTGGGGCTTGGGAGCGAGCATGCATGAGTGCCCTCATAGCAAAAGTCTTTCTATAGGGACACTCGGAGGGGAGTAGGAGCACAGAGCTTTAGCGGGTGACCCAAAAAGAGGAAGACTGGGGCTGCTCTATGCAAAAAATTGCACAGAGCAGGTAAGTATAAGATGTTTGTAATTTTTTATTTGACCTTATTTAACCTTTAATATCACTTTAAAGACAGAACCTTGTCTCATCTGTGTAATATAATAGAATTCAATTTTTTTTTTAAATAATCTTAAAATAAATAAATAAATAATGAATGCCTGCCCCTGTAGGTTTAAGTCATAATGTACTAGTATGCGGTGCATACTAGTACATTATGACAGACTTACCTGTCAAATGGAGAAAGAAAGTGTGAATTCTCGCAAGGGAAACTATATAAAAATCTGACAGGGATTTCAAATCTGCCCCACTCTATCTTCCCCACTTCTCCCCCCAAAAAGTTTGGGCTTTAAATACACTGTAAACATTCAGTAATACAACAAACAGGTTGATAGCGCTATACATCTATGAAAGCATATTTTATGTGTTTTTATTTGATGTACAGTACCTTAGCAGTCAATAAAAAAGTTCAGTTAGAAAAAGCTTAAAGTGAGACTAAACTCAATTTTTTAACATCAAGTGTTCTAAAATGTTAAGCATACAATGCATGGCACTTTTTTTTTCTTTTTTTTTAAGTCTCTTACTGTTGTTTTCAGGCTTTTTTTGTTGTTGTCCTATGCACACTCCCTATCCTTAACTGATGCACCTCAATGCTGCTAGAGCGAGCTGTGCCATCATTTCTGGTCACATGATCCGCTATGTGTACTACAACTCCCAAAAAGCTCAATATGTCTGCAGGTAGATGTGTAGTCTATTTTGGGGGCGAGCAGGAAAGGGTGGCTACATTCATATATACAAAGCGGGCATGGAGAACAAACATAGCCAACCTAGAACAGGAAGTCTGAGAACAGCAGAAAAAGCTTACAATTGTGATGTCATCATTCTGAGTTGTGACTTGTTTGATTGCGCCACTCAAAGTAGAGGTGAAGTCATATCTCTGTGTCCCAGAACATGGGATGCAAGCTTGTCCTAATACCAATTCAGGGAGTTAGAAAATGACTATGCCTGAAAGGAAGCAGGGTGTGTGGTTTGGTGGAGACATGTAGGCTGAGGCTGGTCGGGAGTAGCGGTGATCCTTTCCTCTTTGCATCATTCTGAGTTGGTTAAAGCAGGAGTTCCGCCGTTTTTTGTTTTTAAAAGTCAGCAGCTACAAATACTGTAGCTGCTGTCTTTTAAAATATGGACACTTACCCGCCCAGCGCGCCCGCGATGTCGGCCCCCCGAAGCCGATCTCTCAATCGGCTCTCAGGTGCTGCCGCCACCATCTTTGGTATGGGAATCAGGAAGTGAAGCCTTGAGGATGCAATAAGGATGGTCCCTGCTGTCTCTGGGATCCGTGTGTGTCCCAGCAGACAGCGGGGGCCCCACAGGAAGTGGCGTAATAGCCGCAGAATCTGCGGCTATCTATGCCCGGAAGTGGGTGCAAATACCTGTATTATACAGGTATCTGCACCCCCTCCCCCCTGAAAGGTGCCAATTGTGGCACCGGAGGGGGGGAGGGTTCCAATGAGCGGAAGTTCCACTTTAGGGTGGTGCTCCGCTTTAACTTTTGTTTTGGGCTTCTTATCATAAAAGTAAATACCTTATGCATTTGTGTAGATTATATTTTTATGAACAGAAATATCTATCTGCAATAAAAAAAGGGGTTAACAATAAATGAATTACTTGACTTTACTGCTGTATTCACCTTTATTTGAACACATACAGTAGGAACGTAAAGTATTCAGACCCCCTTAAATTTATCTCTCTTTGTTATATTGCAGCCATTTGCTAAAATCATTTTAAGTTAATTTTTTTCCTCATTAATGCACACACGGCACCCCATATTGACAGAAAAACACAGAAATTTTGACATTTTTGCAGATTTATTAAAAAAGAAAAACTGAAATATCACATGGCTCTAAGTATTCAGACCCTTTGCTCAGTATTTAGTAGAAGCACCCTTTTGATCTAATACAGCCATGAGTCTTTTTGGGAAAGATGTAATAAGTTTTTCACACCTGGATTTGGGGATCCTCTGCCATTCCTCCTTGCAGATCCTCTCCAGTTCTGTCAGGTTAGATGGTAAACATTGGTGGACAGTCATTTTTAGGTCTCCCCAGAGATGCTCAAATGGGTTTAAGTCAGGGCTCTGGCTGGGCCATTCAAGAACAGTCATGGAGTTGTTCTGAAACCACTCCTTCGTTATTTTAGCTGTGTGCTTAGGGTCATTGTCTTGTTGCAAGGTAAACCTTCGGCCCAGTCTGAGGTCCTGAGCACTCTGGAGAAGGTTTTCATCCAGGATATCCCTGTACTTGGCCGCATTCATATTTCCCTCAATTGCAACCAGTTGTCCTGTCCCTGCAGCTGAAAAACACCCCCACAGCATGATGCTACCACCACCATGCTTCACTGTTGGGACTTTATTAGACAGGTGAAGAGCAGTACCTGGTTTTCTCCACACATACCGCTTAGAATTAAGGCCAAAAAGTGATGGTTGACTTTCTACAACTTTCTTCCATCTCTGCATCTCTAGAGCTCAGCCACAGTGATCTTTGGGTTCTTCTTTACCTCTCTCACCAAAACTCTTCTCCCCCGATAGCTCAGTTTGGCCGGACGGCCAGCTCTAGGAAGGGTTCTGGTCGTCCCAAATGTCTTCCATTTAAGGATTATGGAGGCCACCCTGCTCTTAGGAAGCTTAAGTGCAGCAGAATTTTTTTGTAACCTTGGCCAGCTCTGTGCCTTGCCACAATTCTGTCTCTGAGCTCTTCAGACAGTTGCTTTGACTTCATGATTCTCATTTGCTCTGACATGCCCTGTGAGCTGTAAGGTTTTCTAAAGACAGGTGTGTGGCTTTCCGAATCAATTGCAATCAGTATAATCAAACACAGCTGGACTCAAATGAAGGTGTAGAATCATCTCAAGGATGATCAGAAGAAACGGACAGCACCTGAGTTAAATATGAGTGTGATATTTCAGTTTTTCTTTTTAATAAATCTGCAAAAATGTCAACAATTCTGTGTTTTTTTTTTTTTTTTGTCAATATGGGGTGCTTTGTGTACATTAACCTCCCTAGCGGTAATCCCGAGTCTGCCTCGGGTTGGGATTTTCATTACAATAGCGGTAACCCCGAGCCAGACTCGGGTTTGCACCGCTCGATGCAGGGGAGGACACAGGGATCGTTACTTACCTTGTCCCCTGGATCCAGCGATGTCCTCCGCGCTGTGCGATCGAGCTGTCCTCCGCTCGATTCACAGTGCCGAATGCCGCCGAGCTCCGTTCCCTGCGACGTTACGGCACACGGGAGCGGAGAACGGCGGCAAATTCAAAAAAGTAAAAACACACAAAACACACACAGCACTGTAATCTTACAGATTACAGTGCTGTAGTAAAAAATACACACCCCCTTTGTCCCTAGTGGTTTGTGCAGTGCCCTGCATGCACTTTTATATTATAAATACTGTTTTTTACTGCTTGGAATTTGGAGATTGTCCATAGCAACCAAAACATGTCCCTTTTCAGTTTTTTTTGGATTTGATTACATTATTGAATAATTTTTATTATTCTTTATTATATTATAAACTTTATCATACCCGGGATGTCCGCTAGACTCTGGTTTGAAGAGATTTCAAAGCGTTATTCCTAAGAATTACAGGACTACAAAATAAAAGCCAGATTTCCATGCAAAATAATTGTACCGCTTTCAGCACCTTATTCCAGACTGAATCATACCGCCAGGGAGGTTAATGAGGAAAAAAAATGAACTAAATGATTTTAGCAAATGGCTGCAATATAACAAAGAGTGACAAATTTAAGGGGGTCTGAATACTTTCCGTCCCCACTGTACATATATGAAGAGGTTGTAAAGCCAATTTTTTTTAACAGAAAAAAAAAAAAGATGTTATCCTGACCTGCTCTGCGCAAGGGTATTGCATAGAGCAGCCCCTAAGCTCCTCTTCTGGGGTCCACCAGTGGCGCTCTCTGCTCCACCTCTTCTCTGTGTGCCACCATAGGAAGCAGCTTCCTATGAGAGTACACATACAGGAGCACTTCTGAGCCGGGCTGTGTGCGTTCATAGGCACACGCAGTGCAGCTTAGTCCCAATGCCCTGCTCCCTTCTCACAGGATTTGACTGACAGCGGTAGGAGCAAATGGTTCCTGCTGCTCTCAGGCAAGCTTGTGAGAGCAGGGAGAGAAGACAGAAGACCTGAAGACTGGCACAGAGCTGGATTGATGTAGGACTCGGGTAAGTATTTAGAAAAGGGGGAGAGGAACACTGCTTTGAATATATAGAATGCATTAAGGTAAAAAAAAATTTGGACTTTAAAACATTGTAACTTAGATTTTTTTATTTTATTTTATTTCAGTGACATGCTCTGGAAGTTCTCTAGGAATGGGTAAGACATAAATGATTTAACATGTTTCTACACTGTATAAAATAGATTTCACTTATCCTGTCTACCTTATAGAAACAAATTAAAGCAAGTTGTCCACTCATGTTCACTTGCATACTTGATATTAAAAAGTAGTTGAAAAAGTAACATTTCACAGCAATATTTGTAGCCATTTACATTGATGATTGACTAAAGCCTCGTACACATGATCAGACTTTTGTCCGAAGGGCGTGTGCCTGGATTTTGTTTGCATACAAATGGTACACAATTGTTGGCCAACAAACACAAACGTAGTGACGTACTAGACATACTATGAGTTGATAAAGAGGAAGTTTACAGTGGTGTAATGGGTAGCACTCTCACCTAGCAATAAAAAGGGTCACTGGTTTAAATCCCAACCACAACACTACCTACCTGGAGTTTGCATGTTCTCCCGTGCCTGCGTGGGTTTCCTCCAGGTACTCTGGTTTCCTCCCACACTCCAAAGACAGGCTGGTAGGTTAATTGGCTTCTGTCTAAATTGGCCCTAGTATATAAATGCGAGTTAGGGACCTTAAAAACCTTAAATAGTAATAGCAATTGTCAGGCGCCATCCTTTGGGCTCCTTCTGCTAATTTCATGTTAGTAGAAGTTTGGTAAGTGTTTTGGTAAGTGATTTGCACTTTTCAGTTAGTTTCTGAATGGCCGTTCGTCGGATTTTCCGCCAACAGTCTATCATCACACAATTCCCATTGGAAAATCTGATTGTATGTACGAGGCTTTAGAGTATGCTCAGATTACAGAACAAGCAGCTCACAACCCATACAAAGCACTATAAGCACTTTGCTAACCTGATTTTGTTGGTATGCTGTATGCTTTTCAGGGCTATATGAACATAAAGCTTCCTTCTGTGCTTAATAGGGAGCTAAGAATTTACGTTTTTTTTACGAGTACTAAGTACTAAAGGAATATATCCGTATGTATTTCTCCTGCACTATACGTGGCCTCGTAGAGAGCTCCTTGGCATCTGGTAAAGAACAATATATTTTTTTGTTACTAAATTTGGTTCCACTGTCAGTCATTGTGCAGTTCCCTACATAGAATGGTGTTTAAAGAGTGGCATGAGCATCATTAATATGCAGTGTTTTTGTACCCTAATATTTCAGTTGATTGAGCCCTGGTTCACATTGAGGCGATTTGGCGGCAATTGTCGGCAATGGCACAAATGGGTGGCAATTGCTAGCAATGGCACATTCCGAATCGGTGCGATGCCGCACAGATTCCCAAAAGTAGTTTCTGTACTACTTTTGGCGATTTCGGGTGCTATCTCAATTGACATCTGTGCAGAAACTCACCCAGATGTCTCTGAAATCGCCCCCGAAATCGGGACTTACACGCGGTAAAGAAATTGTGCGAGTTCAGCCAAACTCGCACAATTTCATTCCCGCAACCGGTGTGAACCAGGGCTTAATCATCATCATCATCATTTTCTTTTATTTGGTATGTAATCAAATCAATTTAAGGTTATCCCTATATGTAAAAAAGTTAAACAATGAACCTATGATTGTTCTGTATTTACTATAAGAAAATCACCAACAACTGACATATTTAGCTTTTTCTTTCACTTTAGTTTCTTTAGCAATTGATTTAACAAGTAATCCAACTGTTCATTTTGCAGTGATCTATAGAGGAAAAAGAAGCGTGACTTAACGTGGGAATCCTCCTTTTTTCAGTAAGGTAAAAAATGTTAGATAATATTGCATACTAATTAAGCTGCCAGGACCTTACATATTAAAACCATACTTTATAACTTAATAAAATAAGTTCAGCAATTATAACTGGCAACAAAATTTTTCAGTCATTTCTGTTCCTTTCAATTGAAGCATATGTGCATTGCTCAATTTAATAGACATTTTAGTTTACTTAAATATTAAAAAAAATAAAAAAAATGCATAAAAATAAATAAATATATATAAATAAATATATATATATATATATATATATATATATATATATATATATATATATATATATATATATATATATATATATATATATATATATAGATATATATCCCACCCTGTAACTGGACAATTCCAATAAATACACATATATATATATATATATATATATATATATATATTTATTGGCATTGTCCAGTTACAGGGTGGGAGCCAGGAGGTGGGAAAATGTATTGCTTACCTACTGTAAAATAAAAGTGAGGTCACCAACAAAATAACAACTTCTCTGTCAGACAAAACAGCTTAAGTGGCCCATGTATGACTGTTTTTTTTGTTCAACAAACGGGTTGTATGCTGAGGCATATTTGATTTATAAACATTATTGCCTGAATGTAAATGTTTTATATTTTCTGCAATATTAGGGTTATTTAGGGACAGTAAAAAATAGATGGTTGAGCCTTGTTTTTATTGCCCTTGACCCCAACCACTTTCCCTTAAAATATATTTAAAGGCAAAGCTTTCTTTTTTAGTTTTGGAAGGAGTGGAGAGGGATTAGAATGCTTATCAGGTTTTTATCGCAATCTGTGCCCCCGTTAGGGAGATTCACCCTTTTTATTTACCCTGCTTATCATTATTGTCGAAAGTGAAAAAAAAACTCTGACATGGGTTATAACCCTCCCTTGCTCTATCCAAAATTAAAATAATTGCCTATAGCTCTACTTTAACCACTTAAGCCCCGGACCATTTTGCTGGCCAAAGACCAGAGCACTTTTTGCGATTCGGCACTGCGTTGCACGGTCGTGCGGCGTGGCTCCTAAACAAAATTTATGTCCCTTTTTCCCCACAAATATAGCTTTCTTTTGGGGGTATTTGATCACCTCTGTGGTTTTTATTTTTTGCACTATAAAAAAAAAAGAGTGTCAATTTTGAAAAAAAAAGCATTATATTTTACTTTTTGCTATAATAAATATCCCCCAAAATTATATAAAAAAAACTTTTTTTCCTCAGTTTAGGCCGATGACATATTTTTGTTAAAAAAATTGCAATAAGCGTTTGATTGGTTTGTGCAAAAGTTATAGAATCTACAAAATAGGGGATAGATTTATGGCATTTTTATAAAAAAATGTTTTTACTAGGAATGGCGGCGATCAGGGATTTTTATCATGACTGCTACATTATGTGAGACACATCTGACAATTTTGACACATTTTTGGGACCATAGGCATTAATACAGTGATCAATGCTATAAAATTGCATTGATTACTGTAAAAATGTCACTGGCAGTGAAGGGGTTAAACACTAGGGAGCGGGGTAAATGTGTGTCCTGGGGAGTGATTCTAACTGTCTGGGGGATGGGCTAGCAGTGACACAACGCTGATCGCTGCTCCTGATGACAGGGAGCAGACTATCAGTGTCCTGTAACTAGGCAGAATGGGGAGATGCTGTGCTTACATTGGCATCTCCGCGTTCTACAGCTCTGTGACACGTTCAAGGGTATCCCTGCAGACATTGAGTCCACGGGTCCCATGGGCACAGTGACAGAGCTTGCAGCAGGGGCGCATGGCGGGAAGTTCAAAGTAACGTACAGGTACATTACTTTGCCCAGCCGTGCCATTCTGCCGACATAAAAGTACAGGAGCCGGTTGGCAAGCAGTTAAGTTGCAAAGGCAGCAGGACAGTGGTGTACACATGCCTAAAGCTAAAATGATTTCCCCTGTTGTGATCAGTAGGCGCTATCACTGGCAAACATTAAATAAACCCTAAAATAAATGTTACAATAACTGTCTAAATTTTAATGATATATATGTATATCATCTCTTTACTATCTATCTACTGATGTTGTGCTTCATTGTTTGTGTAATATTCATTTTTTCTTCTTTTTCCTTTTTATTTCAAATACAGATTTTGTGGCAGGAATTCATGGTGCAATTGACCTGACAGTGAAAAGCATACAGCTATCTTAGATTTACTTATGGACATTCAAATGGTTTTAATTAATGACAGTTCATTATTATCTGTTACATTTGTTTGGTCTCGTTTACATACGGAAATGTTCCAAAGGCTCTGGTGAATTTATATATATCTATTTTAAACCAATGGAAATTCAAGAAACTGTTCTAATACTTGTTACAGTTTAGTAATTCACATGCTTTGATTTCTATAGAATAATAAATTAGCTACTATGGGTGTTATTTACTAAAGGAAAATCCACTGTGCACTTCCAAGTACACTTGGAAGTAAAGTCGCTGTAGATCCGAAGGGGACATGCAAGGAAAAAAAAAAACAGCATTTTTGCTCGCACATAATTGGATCATAAAATCAGCAGAGCTTCCACTCATTACAGATCTTACACTCAGATCTACAGCGACTGAATTTCCAAGTGCACTTGTAGTGCAGAGTGGATTTGCCTTTAGTAAATCAACCCCAATACAATGAAATGACTCTTAGTTTATTCACCCAAAATGAGTACATTTCAGCTGGCACAAGATAGACTCCTGTAATTAAAGTCATTCTCTAGGGAAGAATTAAAGTGGCACTAAACGATCTTATTTAACAACAATCTCTTACGCATCCACTACTTAAAGCGGACCTTTACTTAAAATTGAAAGTACCATTAATCTGCCTTCACTCCTCTAACATATTTCAAAGCTTTTTTTGGGAGCCAGGTACCCTTTTCTGACAGGTACCCTCTCCCAGTTTTGCAATTCTCTCCTACATACAGTGGGACCATAGAGAATGAATGTAGCCACCCTATAACAAAAAGACAGATCACAGCAGCAAAATAAATAAATAAATAACTTTGATATTTGGAGGAGGCTAAGAGCAATATTAGGGGCACTTACCAAAGTTTAGTGTCACATTAAGCTCTTCCTAGCTGCTCAGGGGAAGTTCTCCAGGAAAATGTACAACCATTTTTAATTATTTATGGAAAGCCAACATTTATTTTTTTCCTGCAGGGTTGAGTGCTTTTTTGCACTGTGCACAAATACCTTGGTTACTTAGAAGAGGCATTAGTATAGACATATAGGAATCTGTGTATTTCTAGCAGTAACTCCCATAACAGCCAGCCACTTTGGCTAATTTCAAAGAAATGCTCCGACTTTCCAAAGCCCCTTACTCTCCAATGACAATGAAGTATCTTGAGTTAATAAATGAACAGTCTGTTCCTGTGAGAGAATGGAAAGATTTTAATACTTTTAAATATTTGTGCTTTCAAATCTAACCAGGACACCATGCATAAATGAAAATAAAAGTATCCCTGCGCTATCATAAATACAATCTACCTAAAATTTAAAAGTGGGTTGCAGCAGAACACCGACAGAGGTATAGACCCTACCACTGAAAAGTATAACACAAAATCAAATAAATGGTGCTGCACTCCCTTAACCAATAAAATACGTGAATAAATGAATCTGTATCAAGTGCTAACAATAAATTATACATAAAGTACCAGTGAGTAAAATCTAATTATCGTGACCAATCGTGATCAGTGATTAAGGTGTCTTTGTGCTAACATATAATAAACATATAATATCTATGTGCAAAATTAGAAAATCTAAAAAAATGCAAAATCGCATAAAACCACATACAAAATCGCATTAAGAGCACCCAATGGAGGTGATAGATACAAGCGAAGCAATACCTCACAGAGTGTAATTAAAATGCCAAGCTAAATTAACATAGATGTGAATCACACGGTGCAATTCAAACAGAATAAATAAGTCTCTTAGAATGCAACATAATATAAAGTGACATGTGATCCGTGAAGTGTTTCTCAAAGTAGCAGGTGCCAGCAAAACCACACAAGGTGTACACACTCTGGTGTCTCTTCAGTGTCCCACACGTATCGAATAAGGTGGCCCCTTACCTTACTGCTGTAAGGCAAACAGCATATAGAGGACAAGGTCTCAGATGGTTTAAGCGGTGTACCCCTAACTCCAAGTGAAAGGTCTTATCCCCACATCAGTATGTCACAATGGCAGGATAAACAGTAGGTCAATAATTCGTAAAATACACAGCCGAGCATTCTGTTCATGTCTCGGACGTGACTTCCGGTATCCGAAAAACTCTTCCTATTCCGACGCGTATCGTCATGTGTCACATGACTTCATCAGGGAATGGGTTATGGGTATACGGAAGTGTCTTTTATATTGTTATATGGGGCGGCCATTTTCCCAAAGCCTCTCATACTTTGCTACAGTGTTTAAAAGGTTTTAAAATGTTATTGTACTTTAACCACATACCTCCAAATAGAAACCATAATGGACTTACATTAAAAACTCTTCCTATGATCATTTTATATATCATTTTAATAAAAGCAAAATTATATTAAATTTTTATGCCTAAAAACTGCTTTATTCCTGTACATTTGCATAGAAATGTGACAAAACACAAATCACCGATACCTACAAGGTCAGTTTCAAAGTGGAATACTACTTAAAGTGGTTGTAAACCCTTACATACTGTATACCCAGTGACCTTCCTCAGGTGATACACACAAATGAAACAAATCCTTCTACATAAACTGTACCTGTTTATCTGCAGCCCTCTCTCCTCTACAGCTGTTCAAAGTCCAGAATTTACATAGCATTTCTGAGCTTTAGAAGGTATGGGGGGGGGGGGGTTTGATGTCACACACTGCACAGCATAGAGCAGGGGTCTGAGTGTAATCTGAGACCTGAGTGTAAAGAATGGATGCACCCACCGCCTCTCAAAGCTAAACATGCAAAGCTGAAGTTACCAATCACCTGCTGTGTGTTGGAGGGGGGCAAGGCCATCTCTCAGGACTGTCTGAAGTGATTCATGCAGATAGCAGAGGAATGGAAGAACAGACAGAAATCACACTAGGTGATTTGGATAGAGTCAAGAACACACCATCCACTTGTGAACTGTGAAACTTATGAAATGGGATGGCCACTGTTCAACCTTGCACTTCCAGGTGGGGGGGGGGGTGCGCCACTACGTCTGCACTGTGATTCAGTATAGCAAAAGCCGATCAGCTGGTCCCAGACAATGCTTTATAACCAGGACCTGCTGATCGGCTTAGCGAATCACAGTACAGAGCCCTCTGTTGCACAGCACAGAGCAGAGATGTGGCTGATTGTTTTTCCCTTCAAAGCAGTGAGAAAATCAGCCACATCTATTAGTAAAAACAGCATACACTACACTTGTTAGGCACCCAGTTAACCAATTGATTGCCCTTTACCAGCCAGTATCATTAGTACAGTAGCAGTGTATAGTATTAGCACTGATTACTGTATTAGTGTCACTGGTGATCTCAGTTAGTCAGTTCCTACCCAGTGTCAGATTTTCTGCAGAACTATCACACTCCCACTAATCACCGCCATTATTAGTTTAAAAAATAAATGCAAATTCCAGTATATATACCATAGTTTGTAGACACTCTGATTTTCAAGCAAACCAATCAATATACACTTATTGGGATTTTTAAAAAAAAATTTTAACAGTGTAGCAGAATATATTTGCCCTAAATTTAGGAAGAAATTCGATTTTTTTATGTGTTTTATAGCAGGAAGTAAAAAAATATTGTCTTGTTTCTAAATTTTTGGTCTTTTTTATTTATTTATGTAATAAATAATAAAAAAAAACCCAATGGTGATCAAATAACACCAAAAGAAATATATATATATATATATATATATATATATATATATATATATATATATATATATATATATATATATATATATTGTGAAACAAAATAGTAACAATTTGATTTGCTTACAGTGCATGACTGCTTAATTGCCAGTTAAAGTAGCGCAATGCCGAATAACAAAAAAATGCTCTGGTCATGAAGGGGGTAAAATCTTTCTAGAGCTCAAGTAGCTGTAGAAGCATATGCTTTATTCATTTTTAATTTCTGAGGTGTACAACCACTGTACATGTTCATTAGAAATCATTAAGACCCCTTTCACATTGTGTCGCCCCAGATGTCAGCGGTAAAGCGGCAATATTTTTGGAGCCGCTCTACCGTCGTTTTCGCTGCGCTATTCGGCTGAAAAGGGGTTAAATCCACCCGGTGGTATGACAGCTATGCCCCATTGATTTCAATGGGAAGGAGCGGTGGAGGAGCGGTGAGTTCACTGCTCCTTCACCACTCCAAAGAAGCTGTTGGCAGGACTTTTTCTGACGCCCTGCCAATGCAACGCTCTAGTGTGAAAGCCCTTAGGCTTTCACACTGGAACGAATGGAGCAGCCGTTTTGTTTGCAGGCGCTATTTTTAATGCTATAGCACCTGCAAAACACCCAAGTGTGAAAGGGGTCTAAAAGATAACCTGTGTTTAGAGAGTTTTTCTGTTGCAGTCATTCTTGACATGCCTTCAATGTTAGTTGCACCCTAGTTTTCTTTTGGGCCACTGACCTGGAACAAGCATCCGACAAGTAAAGTGAGATTGGTGGCTAGCAGTAATAGACGGAGAGGTCAAAATGTCAGCCTCCATAAGTAACTAACTAAACTATACCCTTGCATTACCCTCATTTTATGCACAGCATGATGCTGTACATAGTAAGCTCAGGGAAAGGAAAAAGTGATGGCTCTAAATTAGTAAAATATTAAGCTTAAAGTTACCTCCTCTTTTTCAGTCCACCACTGGCCTTTTCCTCTTCTCTTTCCTCCGCATGCCCCCTCAGAAAAGCCAGGTGCTAAAGCCTGGTACACAACGCTAGTTTTTATTTAGTTCAAACAAGCGGGTTGAACGAAAAAAATAACTGACAGCTCCTGTCAGAGCTGTTGCACTAGCAATCCAATGTTAGTGCATGGATCTCCCCTGCTGAGCTATTGCGTTCTGACAGGGGGCACCCCCCAGTACACTCCGGTCAGGGTTCTCAGCAATTGAGCACTGATGGTTTCCAACAGCCAAGTGGTTGGCTTATGTCTCACTGGCTGCCATAGACGCGGACCAAAAGGGATTGGTTTTTATTAAACCGACATTCGACCCATGTGTACTAGGCTTTTGGGGGCACCTGTGCCGGCACACTCCTGAGCCAGGCTAAATATGTCAATGGGCATAACACAGTACTAGTAATAGGGATTTGTTTACCAAAGGCAAATAGATTTTTCACTTTGCAAGAGAATTTGCCCCAGAACTTATTGGATGTGGTAAAGTTTCACCTTGCGAAGAATACCCAATCATGTGCAAGGAAAAGGAAAAAAGAACATTTTAGTTTTCACTTGATTGGATGATGAAAGTCAGCAGAGCTTAACCTCATTCACTAAGCTTTAGGGAAAATTCCATTGCAAAGTGTAATTTCCCTTGCAAAAATAACTAGCCTGTTTGCCTTTAGTAAATCAACCCCAATGCGCAGTTTGATAGACTGCCATTGAGTGATGGAAATGATTCAAGTGTTTTTTTTTTATAGAGTGGTGTAGGATTAGAACAGAAAGAGAACATGGTGTACAAACAATGCAAAAATCCAGAGTTAAGCCCATGTATTAGCCCTCGTTCACATTGAATGTGGCTTTGAAATCACGCGGCTTCATCTGAAATCGAACAATTTCAAAGCCGCATGTCAGTGCCACTTCAGGTGTGACTCGGAAGACATCTGTGCGGCTTCGGAAAACAGATGTCTATGCAAGTTGCACCTGAAATCAGCAAATGTAGTGCAGGAACTACTTACTTACTTTAAATTGATGTGGCACTGCAAAGTCGGTGCCGCACCGATTTGAACAGTGCCATTTATGACAATAGACCTGTCAAATCCCATGACAAGTCACTCTGGTGTGAACAGGGCTTAGTCCCAATATAATGAGTAGGTTGCTGCCAGCAGAACGAGTAAGAAGCAACTCTGTATCAAATCAAAGAAACAAGCAGCGCCATGTGAGTGTAGTAAGTCATTAAAATCACTTTAATCAAAAAGGTAGGTTACTTACATTAGAGAGAGCTTGTGTACTGCAGGTCAACAATTACCGGTAATCCTTCTGCAGGGATGACAGTCCCCATTTGTAAGGCATCCATTAAGTGGAAAGCAGCTTCAGCCGTGGTGGTGGTTTCCAGTGCTCTTAGGCTAGACAGATCCCAGTGTGAACACTCCAATGACAGCTTGAGCAACAGGAGGGCGTTACGGCCGTTTGGAGTATATGTGCTTCTTCAGATGGCCTGACAAAGGAGCGTACATGCTCCGAACGAGCATCACTCTTTTTTGCCGCTATGACACTGGTGCTATGTTTTTTCTGGTGCCCACTGTCATCAGGACAAAGAGAGTGATGAGAGAACCAAAATTTTAGGGTTGTCATCTGAACCAGTTGGTGAGGATAAATCTTTCAATTGGGCCATCTATTGAAGTGATGACTCTTTAGGGGAGGATTTTCTCTCACTTTGTTGAGATTTCTTCTTGCCGCTTGTTGAGATTCCAGGACAATTTTGGGTTGATTTACTAACGGAAGATAGAATGTGCACTGTGCAAAGTGCATATTCTCTGCAAGAGCAGTTGCTCCAGAGCTTAGTAAATTAAGTAAGGCTTCACTTTGCAAAGAGTACCCAATCATGTGCAAGGAAAACAAAAAAAAAACAGCATTTTTGCTTGCACATGATTGGATGTTGGAAGTCAGCAGAGCTTCTACTCATTTACTAAGCTCTGGATCAACTTTGCAAAGTGCACAGTCGTTTTGCCTTTGGTAAATCAACCTCTAAGTGTCCCAAATGAGAAACAGAGAGAAAAAATAAACTGACAGGTGATTAACCATTCTCTACACAATCCAAAGCAGGAAAAAAGTTTTGGCCATGCATGCACTTTAAGCACAATCATTGTGATAATTTAGCAAGCAGAGTGCAAGGACAGAAATGGAGATTTTGCGGTAAAGCTACCTGTAAAACACAAATTCAACTCTCACATGGCCTTGATTAAACCAAAAACAATTGCCTATAACATACTGAGCACTATAGTATACTGAGCACTGGGTCTTGTCAGCAGACTAGATTGGCACATGCATGCATTGCAGGAAGTGCAGGATGTATTGTATTTCCAATGAGCAAATGTGCTCATATTATGTAAAAATTTTCTTTTAAAACTTTAATGTGCATTATTATGATTTTTCACTCTAAATCAATCAAAATCATGGAAATAAAAACCAAAACAAAGCAAAAAAAAAAAAAAAAAAAACCCATATATTACCTGTAATCTGTTGTTTTGCCTGACGTTTTCTCTGGAGTTACCATTTAAAAAATGATTTTGTTAAATTAGCCTTGCCTTGGATTGACATTTTTATTGCTTTGTAAACTATAAACAATACAATAATTGTACCCGAATGCATTCTTCAGCTCCATTTCAGTTTCAGAAAAAGTTTTGTCTCTGAAAACTATTATTAGGTTTAGAAATTAAATATAGTTTGTAGGAATAAACATTCATGAATGCATATTGTCTCTGTTTTTTTCTTTATTCATACACACTGTCAACTCATACCAGGCACCTAAAATTTATTACAAAACTCATACTTGTGGAAACCACATAATATTGTGTTTCAGGTGTGGTTGATTGTTACTAACCATATATCTATAGAATTGTTATTATAACATTGCGTTGGCTTGAGGTTTCTTTTACAAGGCTTGAAGGCAGCAAAATTCCAGCTTACAAATAATGCTTGAAAACAATGACAATTACAATTTCCTGAGTACAGGAAACACCTGGGGCGCAGGTTTATTCTATAGAACTGTATCTAGAGAATAAAGTTGGGTTATTCCCCTTTTGAATTGTGATATCTTCTGATTATACAAGGTCAACAAAAGAGACTCTGAAATGTGAATGCCCTTATTATACAGAGCCATGTGTACCCATTATATAGTAAACAATCGTTTTTAAGTATTGTCAAGAGATACTCTGGAATTTTATAAATAAAGAAATATTTCTTGTTTGTACTCTTAAACTTCATAGCCCTAGATGGCCTATACAACATTAGTGATGGACGAACTTCCGACGGGACGTTTCGCGAAAGCGAAATGCGAACGGACCCAAACGTTCGCGAAACCGAACGTTCGCCGCGGGCCCCATTGACTTCAATGGGAGGCGAACTTTGCAAACCTTCATGTCGAATTTGCGGCCACGTGGTAATTATTAGGGGGTAAAACGTAGTCCCACCATCTGGACAATGACATAATACATGTATGAGGTGAATTTGGGATCGATAACTACAAGCATTTTTATTTTATTTGGGAAATTGTTCTAACAATTCAGGACTATGGAGCTAATGAAGGCAATGGAGGAGAGGGAAGGTCAGGGACCAGGGTAGGCAAAGAAGAGGGTGCAGGAGATGATCACCAGCAGCGTGACATACCGGAATGACACATGCACCGTGATAGAGGCATCTGACAGCAGCACCGTAATACAGAGCACTGACAGCAGCACCGTGACATACAGCGCTGACAGCAGCACCGTGACATACAGCGCTGACAGCAGCACCGTGACATACAGCGCTGACAGCAGCACCGTGACATACAGCGCTGACAGCAGCACCGTGACATACAGCGCTGACAGCAGCACCGTGACATACAGCGCTGACAGCAGCACCGTGACATACAGCGCTGACAGCAGCACCGTGACATACAGCGCTGACAGCAGCACCGTGACATACAGCGCTGACAGCAGCACCGTGACATACAGCACTGACAGCAGCACCGTAAGCAGCCCCAGGAGGAAGTCAGCACAGCACAGGGATGGTGTGATCCCCTCATAATAAGAACCCCCAGGAGGAAGTCAGCACAGCACAGGGATAGTGTGATCCCTTCATAATAAGAACCCCCAGGAGGAAGTCAGCACAGCACAGGGATATCATAAGCAGCCCCAGTAGAAATATGACACCGCTCAACCTCTTCAAAGAGGAGGGTAGGGGCATATAGTACGGTGTGCTTTTTTGGGTCAAGGAAGTGAGCCAAATGAATTAAGAAGGTCTGTGTGCTTGATTAAAAAAATAGTTTATAGACATATACATGGTCTACTGGTCACATGTGTTGAATTCCTCCAAGATCCATGCCTCATTCATTTTTAGAAATGTGAGGTAGTTAACACTGTCGTGAGCTAGGCGAGTACGCTTATCGGTCACAATCCCCCCTGCTGCGCTGAACGTCCTTTCGGACAGGACACTGGATGAGGGGCAAGCCAACAGTTCGATTGCAAATTGGGCAAGCTCTGGCCAGAGGTCAAGCCTGCCCACCCAGTAGTCTAGGGGTTCATCACTCCTCAGAGCGTCCACATCGGCCGTTAACCCAATGTAGTCGGACACCTGACGGTCTAGGCGTTCCCTGATGCTGGATCCGGATGACACCTGTCGATGGGTCGGCTGAAAGAATGACCTCATATCCGAAGTCACCAACACATCTTCAAACCGGCCTCTTCTTGCAGGCGCTGTTGGATTGGTACCCGCAAATCCTTCTCTGGGAGTGGGAATTGCTCCTCTGCCAGCGCACGCAAAAGCAGAATGCAGCATTTCTCGAAGCAAGGCCTGGAAGTGCTGCATTCTGACAGCCCTCTGCGACGGCGGTAACATTTCCGCCATTTTGTGTTTGTACCGGGGGTCTAAGTACGTTGCCACCCAGTACTGGTCCTTGACCCTCATGCTTTTTATACGGGGGTCCCTATTAAAACACTGGAGCATGAAGGCCCCCATTTGCACTAAAGTGGAAGCGGTGTGGTGGCCTGGCTCCTGCTCATCATCCAGGATAATGTCGTCCTCTTCATTCTCCTCTCCCCATCCTCGCACAACAGGGATCCCAGAAAGGTTTAAAGCATGCTCTTCTTGCTCCTGCTCATCCGCCCCGGCACCATCCTCCTCTGACTCCTCATCAGACTCCTGTTGTTGACTTGTCTCAGATAGAGTAGCCCCCCCTGGGAATTCATCCAGCATTGCGACTTCCTCATCTTCCCGCTCCTGCTCCTCCACAGCCTGATCAATGACACGACGCAATGCACGCTCCAGAAAGAAGGCATAAGGTACCATGTCACTGATGGCGCCATGGCTGCGACTGACCAGTTTGGTGATCTCCTCAAATGGCCGCAGAAGTCTGCATGTGTCGCGCATGAGCAGCCACTGGCGCGGTGAAAAAAAACCCAGCTCCCCAGAACCGTTTCTTTCGCAGAGTTCATACAGGTAGACGTTAACTGCACGTTTCTGCTGGAGCAGCCTATCAAGCATATAGAAGGTTGAGTTCCATCGCGTCGGGCAATCGCAAATAAGACGTCTGACCGGCAGATGGTGTCGCCGCTGAATGTCAGCAAGGCGAGCCATGGCCGTGTAAGATCTTCTGAAATGGGCCGAGATTTTCCTTGCCTGCCGCAAGATGTCCTGGACCCCAGGGTATTTGACAAGGAATCGCTGCACGACCAAGTTTAAGACGTGTGCCATGCACGGCACGTGCGTGATTTTGCCCTGTTTCAATGCGCTAAGCAGATTGGCACCGTTGTCACACACCACTTTACCAACTGTCAAATTGAGCGGTGTTAGCCACTCATCTGCCTGTGAACGCAAAGCTGAAAGGAGTGCCGGGCCAGTGTGGCTCTTTGCTTCCAGGCACAACAGACGCAGCACGGCATGGCAACGTCTCACCTGGCATGTGGAATAGGTTCTGGGGAGCTTGGGCGGTGCAGCGGAAGAGACGCTAGCAGCGGAAAAGGAGGAGGCAGCTGAGGAGGAGAGGGAGGAGGATGGAGTAGGAGGAGGAGAAGAAGAGTCAGGCCTGCATGCAATCCGTGGCGGTAAAACCAAATCTACACGGGTGCCACGGGTTACATGCTTGACGGCCGTCAGAAGGTTCACCCAGTGGGCAGTAAAACTGATATACCTTCCCTGCCCGTGTTTGCTAGACCACGTGTCTGTGGTCAGATGTATCTTGGCACCGACACTGTGTGCCAGAGATACATTCACTTGCCGCTGAACATGGCCATATAGCTCTGGGATGCCCTTCTCTGAGAAATACTTCCTTCCTGGGACCTTCCATTGTGGTGTTCCAATGGCCACAAATTTGCGAAAGGCCTCCGAGTCCACCAGTTTATATGGCAGTAGTTGGCGGGCTATGAGTTCTGACAAGCCAGCCGCCAACCGTTGGGCAAGAGGGTTATCCGGCGTCATCATTTTTTTACGCTCAAACATTAGGCCCACGGAAGCCTGCCTTTTTGCAGAAAAATGTGAGCTTGGCGTGATGGAAGGTGGAGTGGAGGACAATTGTGAGGAGAGAGGAGAAGGAGAAGTAGAAGACGAGGCTGGACGGTGAGAGCCTGCAGTGTGGCTTTGTGTGTTCCGTTGCTCCCACTGGGCTCGGTGATGGCTGCTCATGTGCCTTCTTAAGGCGGTCGTCCCTAGGTGAGTATTGGGCTTACCGCGACTAACGCGTTGACTGCAAAGATTGCAGATGGCAACGCTATTGTCAGCAGCGGACACGTTAAAAAAAGCCCACACTGCGGAGCCATGTGCCGGTGTCCTGGGAGCGCCAGATGTGACCGTACATGGTCGATGACTCGCTCCTGATACATTTGCAGTCTGCTTTGTCCCTCCTGTGCAATGTAAGTTATTCCTGCTTCTCCTCCCTATCTGCTGGTCCATATCTCCCTCTGAACTCCCCTCCTCTTCCTCTCTTGTGGGCACCCACGTGACATCACTAGACACGTCATCATCAACGTCACCTTCCCCACCGCTATAAGTAGAGATCTCGGAGTAGGCAGCAACACCGGGGACCAACCTCCTCCTTGGGCTGATCTGGGTACTGTCGTCAGACTGCTGAGTAGCGCTTGTTGCTACCTCCTCTTCCTGATCCAATACCAAGAGTGGCTGCGCATCAGAAATGTCCTCTTGATATGGATCGGAAAATAATTCCAGTGACTCAAGCGGAAGGTATGTGGTGGTGGTGGTGGTGGTCGTGTTGTTGGTGGTAGTGTCTTTGGGGGTGCACATAGCAGAGAGTGAAGAAGAGGGTGCAGATCGAGAGGATGAGGAGGGTGCAGAAGAGTAAGGCTGAGCGAGCCACTCAACCAAGTCTGGTGCATCCTTTAAAGTAATTGAACGCACCTTCTGCAACTTCCCACTTTGGCTCAAGCCTGTTGCTCCTGCCCTACCCCTACCACCCCTGCGGAAGGGCCTGCCTCTTCCTCTGCCTGTCATTTTTTAAATGACCCTGTGACAAAACTCTTAGTCCCTATACCGATGAAGGACTGCTGCAGTATAGGGCAGCGGTCAGCAGTGGTGCACGTCAACCCTATCTATTGTGGACCGATAGCGGTCCTTACAGAACAGCAGACTGTACCGCACTCAAGCCTATGTACCGTAGCACCCTATACCAAGTTACCAGTCCTTATAAGAACTTTTGTGGAACAAGCAGGTTGTGTGTTAGTGATTAGCAGACTGTACGTCAGTCCCTATACCGCTGAAGGACTGCTGCAGTATAGGGCAGCGGTCAGCAGTGGTGCACGTCAACCCTATCTATTGTGGACCGATAGCGGTCCTTACAGAACAGCAGACTGTACCGCACTCAAGCCTATGTACCGTAGCACCCTATACCAAGTTACCAGTCCTTATAAGAACTTTTGTGGAACAAGCAGGTTGTGTGTTAGTGATTAGCAGACTGTACGTCAGTCCCTATACCGCTGAAGGACTGCTGCAGTATAGGGCAGCGGTCAGCAGTGGTGCACGTCAACCCTATCTATTGTGGACCGATAGCGGTCCTTACAGAACAGCAGACTGTACCGCACTCAAGCCTATGTACCGTAGCACCCTATACCAAGTTACCAGTCCTTATAAGAACTTTTGTGGAACAAGCAGGTTGTGTGTTAGTGATTAGCAGACTGTACGTCAGTCCCTATACCGCTGAAGGACTGCTGCAGTATAGGGCAGCGGTCAGCAGTGGTGCACGTCAACCCTATCTATTGTGGACCGATAGCGGTCCTTACAGAACAGCAGACTGTACCGCACTCAAGCCTATGTACCGTAGCACCCTATACCAAGTTACCAGTCCTTATAAGAACTTTTGTGGAACAAGCAGGTTGTGTGTTAGTGATTAGCAGACTGTACGTCAGTCCCTATACCGCTGAAGGACTGCTGCAGTATAGGGCAGCGGTCAGCAGTGGTGCACGTCAACCCTATCTATTGTGGACCGATAGCGGTCCTTACAGAACAGCAGACTGTACCGCACTCAAGCCTATGTACCGTAGCACCCTATACCAAGTTACCAGTCCTTATAAGAACTTTTGTGGAACAAGCAGGTTGTGTGTTAGTGATTAGCAGACTGTACGTCAGTCCCTATACCGCTGAAGGACTGCTGCAGTATAGGGCAGCGGTCAGCAGTGGTGCACGTCAACCCTATCTATTGTGGACCGATAGCGGTCCTTACAGAACAGCAGACTGTACCGCACTCAAGCCTATGTACCGTAGCACCCTATACCAAGTTACCAGTCCTTATAAGAACTTTTGTGGAACAAGTGAGTTGTGAATGTTTAGCAGACTGCAGCAGAAGGGCAGCAGTCAAGTATAATATCCTTTCTATATTTGGAAGAAAGAATATTATACATGTACAAGCCTATTACTGTACCACTGATACCAGTCCTGAAAAGAACCTTTGTGGAACTAATAATAACAGCAAGTCTTTAAAATTACCCTCACTGCCTGACAACACTGCTTCCTTCCTGTCCCTATACAAATTGGCAAAAAAAGAGAACGATTAGTGGTTACTGGAACAGCTCTTTTGTGGACCTTGATAGTAACAGCTAATGATGATGATGATGATGATGAAAGACTAATCTGGCTGTCCCTGTAGCATACACCGTCCTTTCCCTTTCTCTAAACTAACAAAAGACACTCAGGCTGCTGCAAGAATCAGCAGCACAGCAAACCTATCAACACCTAACACCTATACCAGTCCTGAAAAGAACTTTTGTGTACCAAATAGCTAGTGGTTTATCTCTCCCTACTCCACACAGGAACCTGTCCCTATCGTAACAGAAGAAAGAATGTAAAATGGCCACCGGATCGGGTGTATTTATAGGTTAGGGGGAATGTCCAAGTGTCCATGTGCTGTCATGTCTCAATTGGCTGTCCTGTATCACATGATAAACGTGTCACCAAAGGTTAAAGTTCTTGTATACATTAAACACGTAAGTCCGCCGCGGCGAACGACGGAAAAAGGCGTTCGAACGTGCGGACCGCGAATGTCGGAAATTCGCCGCGAAACGACCGCCGGGCGAAACGTTCGTCCATCACTATACAACATGCATTGTTTTCTGCTTTTCTCTAGTCTAGTACAAAGTTGTAACTGAAAAACATTATATTTATTTCAATTCTATATAGAGATTTTTACCAAATCAATACCAAAATATACTTGGAAAGTATATGGTTCATAAAACAAGCAATAGTTGTAGTACAATCTATAGATTATGTCAGTAGAACATATTTGTAACAATTAAAATAAATAGCAGATAAATAATCATATCAGATACACACTGTATATTGTAGATCTGACTGCCTGTTGGGGTATTAATACATATTAGAGTAATAAGGATATACAGTTGTATCCCACTTTTGGGGGGAGGGAGGGTTATGAGAAATGACTCTTCCCAAACAGAATATTGTGCTAAACATGTAGGCAAATAAGAAAACCAGAACTTTCGCTAAGTGGAAAAGTGGGTTTGATAATACATTTTTACAGTGCCTCCACCCAGGACTGAGCCTCTATGAACAGAGGGGAATTCTTTCCTGGGAAATTAACCAGTTACCTAATCAAAGTAATTGGTCACAGAGGAAATATTGCAGCCAGCATGTAACATTAACCATAATTATACAGATGCACACCGGTATGTAAATAATATATGCTTTATATATTAAAAGATTAATAATAGTACATAAATCCAAAACACAAACAGGTAATATCAGCAAAGGGTCCAAAAGGAGTCCTGGTGTAATTGTGATATATAGACGGCATATATAGTTAATAATAAAGATACCTCCAAATTAATTTTGCCGCAAAGTTCAGGTTTCAGGGGCGCCGAGAATGCAGCAACTGTCTTGGAGACCTGAAGATAAGTCAGTGATGATAGGGAGAACCTCCAGCTGTTGTCCAACCAGCCAGCAATGCAGCTTCTTGCCAGCAGAAACTGTGCTGCAGCACTGGAATTTAGAGTCAGCAGATCTACTCTACATCTTATGCCGCGTACACACGAGCGGATTGTATGGCGTACTTAGTCCGTCATACAATCCGACGGACAGTCCGTCGTACTTTCCACTGAACGGACTTGACCACACACGGATACACAAACAGTCCATCGAAAGCTTGCGCGATGACGTGTACAGCACGTACGATGGGACTAGAAATAGGAAGTCCAAGACACAGCAAAGCACCCTTCCGCCGTGTAAATCCTTTCTGGGCATGCCCCATTCTTAGTCCGTCGAACTAGCATACTGACGACCGTATTGTCCGCTGAAACCAAAGTACGACGGACAGAATTTCGAAAAAACCGAAATACTTAGTACTCTGGACTGCACGCTGAAAAAGTCCGCTGAAGCCCACACACGAGCGGATTGTCCGCCGAAATGTGTTTCGACGGACTAAGTACGCCATACAATCCACCCGTGTGTACGCGGCATCAGTCCCTAGTTGCTTACAATCCACCATTCAACTGGTCCTCTAAGTCTGTATTTCTCAACTCCAGTCCTCAAGGCGCCCCAACAGGTCATGTTTTCAGGATTTCCTTCAGGATGGAATTGCTATGGTAATTACTAAGGCAGTGAAAGTGATCAAATCAACTTTGCAAAATAATGGAAAACCTGAAAACATGACCTGTTGTGGCGACTTGAGGACTGGAGTTGAGAAACACTGCTCTAAGTGGCCATCAGATACCTAAAATGGCTTTAGCCTTTGCTGGTTACTGAGCCCTGAGCTAAAACTAGCTTAATAATCCCAGACCAGAAGGGACAGGCTTAACTAAAATAACAGGAACTGAATATCATCTCTATTGCAATAAACCGGTTCACCTACTATGAATACAACAAGGTGACCACAACACACCTGCACTTTGTCACAGACTGAAATATCTGATATAGTGCATGTCAGATGATAACAAAGGGATAGATATACAGTACTTTTGTCACCAATCTTTATATACCCAAATGCTATGAGCAACAATAGTAAACTATTAACCACTTCAGCTCCGGACCAATAAACACCTTAAGGACCAGAGGTCTTTTTGCAATTTCGCACTGCGCTGCTTTAACTGGTAATTGCGCGGTCATGCAATATTGCACCCAAACGAAATTTGCGTCCTTTTCTTCCCACAAATAGAGCTTTCTTTTGATGGTATTTGATTGCCTCTGCGATTTTTTTTTTTTGCGATATAAATGGAAAAAGAGCGAAAATTTTGAAAAAAAAAGATATTTTCTTCTTTTTGTTATAAGAAAAATCGAATAAACTAAATTTTAGTCATACATTGAGGGCAAAATTTATTTAGCCACATGTCTTTAGTAAAAAAAATGTCAATAAGCGTATATTTTTTGGTTTGCGCAAAAGTTATAGCGTCTACAATCTAGAGTACATTTTCTGGAATTTACACAGCTTTTAATTTATGACTGCCGATCTCATTTCTTGAGGTGCTAAAATGGCAGGGCAGTACAAATCCCCCCCAAATGACCCCATTTTGGAAAGTAGACACCCCAAGGAAATTGCTGATGGGTATGTTGAGCCCATTGAATATTTATTTTTTTTGTCCTAAGGGATTGAATAATGACAAAAAAAAAAAAAAAAAATTTTTTTTACAAAAAGTTGTCACTAAATGATATATTGCTCACACATGCCATGGTTATATGTGGAATTGCACCCCAAAATATATTCTGCTACTTCTCCCGAGTATGGCGATACCACGTGTGTGGGACTTTTTGGGAGTCTAGTCGCGCACGGCACCCCGAAAACCAATCACCACCTTCAGGATTTCTAAGGGTGCAAATTTTTGATTTAACTCCTCACTACCTATCACAGTTTCGAAGGCCATAAAATGGCAAAATAGCACAAAACCCCCCAAAATGACCCCATTTTGGAAAATAGACACCCCAAGCTATTTACTGAGAGGCATGTTGAGTCCATGGAATATTTTATATTTTGCCACAAGTTGCGGGAATATTACAAACTTTTTTTTTTTTGCACCAAGTTGTCACTAAATGATATATTGCTCACACATGCTATGGGCATATGTGAAATGACACCCCAAAATACATTCTGCTGCTTCTCCCGAGTACGGGGATACCACATGTGTGGGACTTTTTGGGAGTCTAGTCGCGCACGGCACCCCGAAAACCAATCACCACCTTCAGGATTTCTAAGGGTGCAAATTTTTGATTTAACTCCTCACTACCTATCACAGTTTCGAAGGCCATAAAATGCCAAAATAGCACAAAACCCCCCCAAATGACCCCATTTTGGAAATTAGACACCCCAAGCTATTTACTGAGAGGCATGTTGAGTCCATGGAATATTTTATATTTTGCCAAAAGTTGCGGGAATATTACAAACTTTTTTTTTTTTTGCACAAAGTTGTCACTAAATGATATATTGCTCACACATGCTATGTGCAGAAGTCAAATTACACCCCAAAATAAATTCTGCTGCTTCTCCCGAGTACGGGGATACCACATGTGGGGGACTTTTTGGGAGCCTAGCCACGTACGGGACCCCGAAAACCAAGCACTGCCTTCCGGATTTGAATATAAAATGCTATAAAAAACAAACTAACCAGAGTCACCCGTAACACTTATACGGTGATCAGTGGTGAAAGGGTTAACTAGGGGCAATCAGGGGGTTCAAATTTTTATTAGGTAGTATATGGAGGTCCCTGGCGCTATATAAAAACCTGACGGGGAACCTAAATAACTAACTGGCTAACCAGCGTCACCAGTGACACTTATACTGTGATCGCTGGTGAAAGGGGGTGAAAGGGTTAACTAGCAGCAATCAGGGGGTTAAAACCATTATTGGGTAGTATATCGGGGTACCTAGCGCTATAAAAACCTGGCGGTGAACCTAAAAAAATAACTAGCTACCTAGCGACACTAGCGACACTGATGCAGCGTTCAGAAAAATTATCGCTTAGTGACACTGGCAAAAGGGGGTGAAAGGGTTAACTAGCGGAAATCAGGGGGTTAAAACCATTATTGGGTAGTATATCGGGGTACCTAGCGCTATAAAAACCTGGCGGTGAACCTAAAAAAATAACTAGCTACCTAGCGACTGTAGCGACACTAATGCAGCGATCAGAAAAACGATTGCTTAGTGACACTGGCAAAAGGGGGTGAAAGGGTTAACTAGCGGCAATCAGGGGGTTAAAACCATTATTGGGTAGTATATCGGGGTACCTAGCGATATAAAAACCTGGCGGTGAACCTAAAAAAATAACTAGCTACCTAGCGACACATGCAGCGATCAGAAAAATGATCGCTTAGTGACACTGGCAAAAGGGGGTGAAAGGGTTAACTAGCGGCAATCAGGGGGTTAAAAACATTATTGGGTAGTATATCGGGGTACCTAGCGCTATAAAAACCTGGCGGTGAACCTAAAAAAATAACTAGCTACCTAGCGACTGTAGCGACACTAATGCAGCGATCAGAAAAACGATCGCTTAGTGACACTGGCAAAAGGGGGTGAAAGGGTTAACTAGCGGCAATCAGGGGGTTAAAAACATTATTGGGTAGTATATCGGGGTACCTAGCGCTATAAAAACCTGGCGGTGAACCTAAAAAAATAACTAGCTACCTAGCGACACTAGCGACACATGCAGCGATCAGAAAAATGATCGCTTAGTGACACTGGCAAAAGGGGGTGAAAGGGTTAACTCTAGGGGCAATCAGGGGGTTAAATCTTTATTGGGGGGTGATAGGGGGCTACCCTGGACCTAACACTAACTGTCCTGACAGTTTTTACTGTCACAACTGACACTGAATGCATTGATCAGTAAAGAAATGATCAATGCAATCAGTGACACTGTGACTGGGGGGGGAGGGGGGGCGGGGGGGGGATCGGGGGGCGATCGGGGGGGGTTTGTGTGCCTGTGTGTACCTACATGTCAGTGTAGTGTTGGTGCACACTTACTTTTACTGTTCTCCTCGTAGTCCGGTCAAAAAGACCGCCCCGAGGAGAATGACATCACTTCCTCCTTCCTGTGTAAACAATACACAGGGGAGGAAGCTTCTCATTGGCCAGGAGCGATCCAGAGGGGGTGGCCGAAAACCAACGGCCATCCCCTCATCACGGAGCGCTCCTGGACCGAATCGGACCGCCGTAACCAGCGGGAGGGGGTCCGATCGGACCCCCCACCCGCTGGAAGGCAATCACGTAGATGTACGTGATTATGCCTGCCTGTGCCATTGTGCTGACGTACAATGGCAATACGGCGGTCCTCAAGTGGTTAAACATAGAAACATTTGTCTAATAATCCATGCTTATCGTCTGGATTAGAAGCAGCTCCTTCCTAGTAGGATGCATGGCCTCAGATTCTCTCTCCATATTTACTCCCTCTCTCTGGGGTTTCTAACCCAGTCACACAGAGATAGGAAGTGGTGTGTACATAATTAAGCACAGCCACTTACAAATAAGGACAGAGCAGCAGATTCATACACAGTATATACAGTATGCTGGATAAGTGTGGTTGTTTCAAAGATTTTATTAAAATGTATTTAGAAAAATAGATACACATTTGGGATATAATTATCACATACATGTGTTAATTCAGGACAGTTATTTGTTAATTGTGTAGATGCAGCCACATATACAACCTAAAGTTGCACATAAACCATTCTTGATGACAGAACAGAACAGAATACACAGCTTAGTTGTGTATGCACCAGGCACTTACATTCCTCTAGTACAGGAGTCTGCAAGCTTTCTAAACAACGGGCCATGTTACTGTCCTTCAAACTTTAGATGGGCTGGTTAGTGAGAGTAAAAAATACCCAGGTATCCGGGGGTGGAAATAATTCCTCAGACTTGGTCATTAGTGTGGGTAAAAAAATTACATTATGACATTATTAAATGGGAACAAATCCTTGAAACATTGAACACGGAAGAAAAATGGGAGTGCTTTTGGATCATATTAAATAAAAGTATCACCAAGTGCATTCCAATGGGTGATAATTATAGAAGAACAAGGGATAAACCTGGGTGATTGAACCAAAACGTAAAATGTCATAATAAGGACAAAAAAATGGCCTTTAAAAAATATAATGAGGACAGGTCAGGTCAGCATTCCAACACTACAAGGAATGCAATAAGAAGTGTAAGAACGCAATCAGGGCAGCTAAAAAAGGCTACAAGAGACACGTAGTGGAGGAGAGTAAAAATAAAGGTTTTAAATATATTAACAGTAAAAAGGCAACATCGGAACACATATGCCCCATAGAGGATGATGAAGGGAAGATAGTTACAGATGACGAAGAGAAGGCAGCTGTACTAAATGTTTTCTTCTCCTCAGTCTTCACACAAGAAAAAGATGGGCATAACAACCATGACTGTATTGTTGTTAACACCTCACAGGATCTACCTTTGTGGCTAACAGAGGCCAGAGTCTGGAAAGGATTAGAGAAGCTTAACATAAATAAATCTCCAGGACTGAAATGGCTTACACCCAAGAGTCCTCAAATAACTCAGTCAGGTTATATCCAGACCACTATCCCTCATTTTTATGGACAGGATACTGATGGGAATGGTACCAGCTGATTGGCGAAAACCCCACATGGTACCAATATTCAAAAAAGAGCTAGAGATATATTTCTGGAAACTACAGGCCTGTCAGTCTAACTTCAGTAGTTTGTAAACTATTTGAGGGGATGATAAGGGATAATTTCCAATAATTTTCTGATGAAAACAGTATCATTAGTTGTAATCAGCATGGGTTTACAAAAGGTCGCTCTTGCCAAACCAACCTATTAACATTCTACGAGGAAGTGAGCTACCATCTGGACAAAGGAAAGTCGGTAGATGTGGTGTATCTGGATCTTGCAAAAGCATTTGATACAGTCCCCCACAAATGCTTAATCTACAAACTGAGGTCTATGGGTATGGACCATAGGGTTTGTTCTTGGATAGAAAACTGGCTAAAGAGGCATGTCCAAAGGGTGGTGTTCAATAACATGTACTCAGAATGGTAGAGTGGTTAGTGAGATTCCCACAAGACTCTGTCCTGGGACCAATGCTGTTAAATGTATTTATAAATGGTATAGAGGATGGGATAAATAGCTCCATCTCAGTATTTGCTGATGACACAAATATAAGTAGGGCAATAACATTACAGCAGGATATAGAAACCTTACAAGAGGATCTGAATAAATTAATGGAGTGGGCAACTAGATGGCAAATGAGGTTTAACATTGATAAATGTAAGGTAATGCACTTGGGGTTTAAAAATATAAACTGAAGTTACTCACTAGGGGAGGACCCCTGGGGGATTCCAAGATGGAGAAGTATCTGGGGGTCCTAGTAGAAAACAGACTGAGCAATAGCATGCAATGTCAAGCTGCAGCAAG
Source organism: Lithobates pipiens (assembly GCF_037356315.1). Taxonomy (NCBI): domain Eukaryota; kingdom Metazoa; phylum Chordata; class Amphibia; order Anura; family Ranidae; genus Lithobates; species Lithobates pipiens. The sequence goes on along the minus strand of NW_027507785.1, from coordinate 193,612,367 downwards.
CAAAGCCAGCTAAATATTAGCATGCATTGAAAAGGGGATTTACTCCAAAGATAAAACGATAATCCTGCCACTTTATAAAACTCTGGTTCAACCAAATCTATTATATTCCATCCAGTTCTGGTAACCAATCCTCAGAAAGAATGTGCTGGAGTTGGAGAGAGTCTAGAGAAGGGTAACAAAATGTATATGAGGACCTCAATTATGAGTAGTGATGGACGAACGTTTCGCCCGGCGGTCGTTTCGCGGCGAATTTCCGACTTTCGCCGTCCGCGGGTTCGAACGCCTTTTTCCGTCGTTCGCCCCGGCGGACTTACGTGTTTAATGTATACAAGAACTTTAACCTTTCGTGACACGTTTATCATGTGTTACAGGACAACCAATTGAGACATGACAGCTCATGGACACTTG
>NW_027507785.1:192960895-193011759 GCF_037356315.1 Lithobates pipiens | reverse complement strand
ATCAGTGCATGTTTATAGCATTTATTACTGTATTGGTCACTGGTTACCAAAAAGTGTCACTTAGAGTCAAATTTGTCTGCCGCAAGGTCTCAAGCCTGCTAAAAAAAAAAAGCTGATCCCTGCCATTACTAGTAAAAACAATAAAAAGTCCCTAAATCTTTCCCCTATTTTGTAGATGCTACAACATTTGTTGCAAACCACTTAATATACGATTATTATTATTATTATTTTTTTTTACCAAAAATATGTAGCAGAATACATATTAAACTTATGAATAAATTAGTTTTTTTACATTTCTTTTTTGGATATGTATTATAGCAGAAAGTAGAAAATATTGTGTTTTTCAAAATTGGCAGTTTTGTTTGTTTTAGCGCAAAACATTAAAACCGCAGAGGTGATCAAATACCACCAAAAGAAAGTGCTATTTGTGGGAAAATTAAGAAAAAAAAAAAAAGACATCAATTTTGTTTAGGTACAGCATTGCACGACCGCAAAATTGTCAGTTAAAGCGACGTAGTGCCATATTGCAAAAAAATTACCTAGTCATTAAGGGGGTAAATCCTTCCGAGGCTGAAGTGGTTAAAGTGTCCCTGCTTGCAAAGGCAAACACATAGGTCAAGCCCACATATGTAAATGGTGTTCCCCCACGTGAGGTATCTTTGCGAACATTCTAGTGAGAGCAATAATTCTAGAACCAGATCGCCTGTGTAACTCGAAATTGGTAACCTGTAAAGATTTATAATGTGTTGCTTTTGGAGATTTTTAAAGTAGTTGTAACCCACCAAAAAAATAACTTGATCATATTCCCATAAATAAATAATGTATGACAGCACAGTGCTTGTGCTGTGTAATTTGGCCCCTTGTATCATATAAAGTAAGGGCATTCAAAATGGGTGGAGGATGGGTATTCTAGCATGACAATGACCCAAAACATACGGCCAAGGCAACAAAGGAGTGGCTCAAGAAGCAGCACATTAAGGTCCTAGAGTGTCCTGGCCAGTCTCTAAACCCTTATCCCATAGAAAATTACCAAACGTTACCAAATGTCAGCCTCAAAACCTGGCTTGGAGAGGATCTGCAAAGAGGAGTGGGACAAAATCCTGAGATGTGTGCAAAACTGGTGGCCAACTACAAGAATGCCAAAAAGGGTTTGCCACAAAGTACTAAGTCATGTTTTGTGAAGGGGTCAAATACTTATTTCACTCATTAAAATGCAAATCAAATGTAAATCCAAAAAACGGGAGGGAACATTCTTTCTCATACAGTAAATAGGACTTTTAAGAATATGAGATGGTAACTGAGGTGAGTACAAAGACAAAATTTATTTAAAATGCCATTTTTATTTATAAACATCAATAAAAACATCATAAAACACAGATATGTGAATAAAGTATGTCACAAAGCCAATAATGATACTTGTTCCCAACCTGAGCAAAGTTCTTAAGCATAGAGCGATCCAATGCATTTTGCAGAGTTAGTTCTTCCCTTCTTCAGGGAAACTCAATATGCATCGATTGAATCAGATTCAGGTGTATGTCATTTCCAGCATGAAGAGTCCGGACCAACGCCCAACCATGTAGTCTAAAGTGTCAGAACCCAGGACTTGATCTGACAGACATTGGATTCCATTCCTGCGTTGATTGGTGACACTGGGTAAGGTTATGATATGTGAAAGGTGCCCGCTAAAGCTGCATGATTCTGGGCAAAATGAGAATCACTATTTTTTTCCTAGTATAAAAAGATCACGATTCTCGCAACGTAAATTCTTTTACATTATACAAAAAAAGATGGGCTCACTATACTGTATTTTTTTTTTTTTAATTCATTAAAGTAATAAAAAAAAATAAAAAAAAAATAGGATTTTTGTACTCACCGTAAAATCCTTTTCTCTGTAATTCACCGACTGACATAGCTCCTCTCTGTAACTAAATGGGTTTTTTAGCCTGCCACTAGGAGAACTAGGCAAAAATTGTAACAATACATAGAATTGTCAGTACCGCCCAGGGGGCGGTCCCTGTGCTAACAACCCTCCCTGCTACCCCAGCAGACTCAGTACGTCAACAAGCAGTATAACAGAGAAAGGAGGGGTGGGTGCTGTGTTGGTCGGTGATTTACAGAGAAAAGGATTTTACGGTAAGTACGAAAATCCTGTTTTCTCTTATATTCACTGACCGACACAGCTCCTCTATGTAACTAAATGGGACGTCCCCAAGCAGTGCCAAATGAGGGGTGGGAAAAAACAGCATTAAAACTTCATCCACCATGGCAAGTGGGAACTAGTGAAACTAAACCCACAAAAAAAAGCAGTGTTTGATGTCACTGGATACATTGAGCACTAGAGGGGCACGCAATATCCAGCAATGCTAGAAGCTCCCACCCAGTGCTCTCCACATCCCCAGGACCAGAGGACAGGCTGACTGGGGCCAGAAAATGAGGACGGCTGAAGGTGCAGGTGGCCAGGGATGATTTCATCTCACAGATCCTTTGGAAGGAGCACCGTCCTCATCCAAAACAAGAACAGACCCTGCCTGCTGCTGGCCGTCATGGATATCCTGCTGGCTTGCAAGATCTTGTGCAACTCTGAAAAATCCGGCTGCTTGGAGGAACATCTCATTTGCAGAGCTGACATACCCAGACTCCCGCACATGCTAATCAAGCATAGAATTCTATACATTATTAAGTGCTCGTCTCCTGACAACGCCAAGCTCACACTTTAAAACGAATATGAAATTTGTGTCAAATAATATTGCTTATTTAGCTGTTTGTGAGAAAATAAATTCCTGTATCAGCATTAAATCCAGACTGTCAACCCCTAAACAACACAGTGAAATTATTCATGCAGATTCCAAGAATTATTGAGATAACCACTGGAAAAAATTATATCTGCTTAGAATATATAAAGTCCATATGGAATTTTCCACAACATTTAAAGTAAATGTAAATGTTACCTAAAGCATAGTGTATCATAAACACTTGCCATGGAAAAAAAAAAAAAAAAAAAAAAAGCAGTGTACAGAAAAACAAAGCGCCATATAACCAAGTATTCTCAACAGGAGAGATCCCTAACACCGCAACCATTTTGCGGAAGTAATGCAACAGTGCATTAACAGTACTGCGTTTTTATCGAAAAACCAGGAAACAAATCTCAATTGCAACTACACGGCCGCCTGCAAAACTTTGCGGCCAAAACAGGCATCAGCCGATGCACTGACGTCTACCTTGTAAAACTTGGTAAAGGTATGGACAGACAACCAGGTCGCCGCCTTACACACCTGGCGGCCGAAGCTTGGTGTCGTAAGGCCCAAGACGTTCCGATTGCCCTTGTAGAGTGGGCCGTGACCGGAAAGGGGGGCACCTGCCCCTTCAAGGCGTAGGCTTGTACTACAATCTGTCTGATTCACCTAGAAATGATGGCAGACGAGACCGCCATACCCTTCTTTGGACCAGCCACCGAAACAAACAGCGAGTATCTGACTTCCGAAAGGGAGCTGTGGCAGACAAATACACTTTTAGAGCCCTAAAAATGTTCAGAGCGCGAAGGGCCACCTCTTTGGGGTGCTTCGGCTTAGGACACAACGATGGCAATACAATGTCCTCGTTGATATGAAAGGCCGAGACCACCTTAGGTAGAAAGGACGGTTGTGGACGCAACACCACCTTATCCCTGTGGATGACCAGATAAGACAACTTGCAGGACAAGGCCGCCAATTCCGAAACCCTCCTGGACGATGTTATGGCCACTAGGAAAACCACCTTCTGTGAAAGGGTCAACAAGGGAATCTCCCTGATATTCTCAAATGGCGGCATTTGAAGCGCCGACACCAGGTTCAAATCCCACGGAGGTAACGGTGGACGCACCAGAGGGACAACATGTCGTACCCTCTGAACAAAGGTACTCACTAATGAATGAGACGCCAGGGGTCGCTGAAAAAAAAAGACAGCCAGAGCTGAAATTTGCCCCTTAATGGTGCTCAATGCCAACTACACCTTGCTGAAGTAACAGCAGGATCCTGGATATAGAAAAGGATCGCGGATGCCACCCTTTCTCCTCACACATGGGGATATAGGCCTTCCAGGTACGATGATATATCTTCCGTGAAGAAGATTTCCGCGCCCTCAACATAGTCAGGATCACAGAGTCCGAAAGACCCCAGTTCCTCAGCACCTGGCTCTCAATAGCCATGCTGTTAAAACCAGCGATGGTAAAGCAGGGTGAAAGATTGGACCTTGAGATAGGAGGTCCTCTCGCAGCGGCAGCCGCCAAGGAGCGTCTGCTACCAGACGCGCTAGGTCTGCGTACCAGGGCCGCTGAGGCCAATCTGGGGCCACCAGGATTACTGGGAATCCCCTCGGCTTCCACTCTGTGCAGCAGGCATGGCAACAGTTTTAGTGGAGGAAAGGCGTAGATCAGCTGGTACTGATCCCATGGTGCCACCAGCGCGTCTGACACGTCTGCCCACGGATCTCTTGTCCTGGACACGAATCTCGGCACCTTCCGATTGAGGCGGGAGGCCAATAGATCCACATCTGGTGTGCCCCAGTTCAGACACAACCGCCTGAATATCTCCGGATGCAATGCCCATTCTCCTGGGTCCAGCATCTGTCGACTCAGTCCGCCAGCCAATTTTTCACCCCCGGGATGTAAATGGCCGACAGGGCCGGAACGTGTCGCTCTGCCCACCGAAGTATGTGAGCGACCTCCCGAGAAGTGGCTGCGCTTCTTGTTCCCCCTTGGTGATTTAAATACGCCACAGCCGTGGTGTTTTCTGACTGTATCCTGGTCGGACGCCCCTGGAGACACAGCCTGATCACTCTCAATTCAAGCAGATTGACCGGCAACTTGAATTCTTCCATTGACCAGAGGCCCTGAGCCGACTGAATCCCCATCACTCCACCCTAGCCGGATAGACTGGCGTCCGCAGTGATCACTGTCCATTTCAGAGGAAGGAACGATTTTCCGGACTGAATCAACGGGGGACCTCAACCACCAGATCAGGGAGTCCCTGACTGGATGGCTCACCTGGATCTGCCGATCCAGGGACAAAGGAGATTTGTCCCATTTTGTCAAGATCTCCTTCTGCAGGACTCTGGTGTGGAACTGGGCATAAGGTACTGCCTCGAAGGAGGCTACCATGAGCCCCAGTACTCGCATGCAAAAGCAGAGCGACGACCACTTGCGGTTCATCAGTAGTTTGACCACAGATCTAAGAGTCTGCAATGTGTGTGAAAGGAGAAAGACCCTCGCTTCCCTGGAGTCCAATAATAAACCTAGGTACTCCAGACACTGGCTCGGTACAATCACCGACTTCTTTAGGTTCAACAGCCAACCAAATTCTCGCAGAGTCTGCATGGTGATCGCCACATCCTCCTCTAATTCTAAGGCGGAAGATGCTCTCAGGAGGAGATTGTCTAGGTAACCCACGATCGATATCACGCATTGTCGCAACAATGCCAACACTGGAGCCAGTACTTTGGTAAAGACTTGGGGGGCTGATGCCAGGCCAAAAGGGAGAGCCCAAATTGGTAGTGGGTGTCCCCGACTGCCAAACTCAGAAATTTTTGATGCTGAAGGCATATGGGTATATGCAGGTACGCATCCTGGATGTCCAAGGATGCCAGGGAGTCCCCTCGATGGAGTGCAGCGACTACTGAGCGAACTGATTCCATTCGAAAACCTCTGCACTTTTACAAAGTGATTGAGGGCTTTTAAGTCCAAGATCGGACGTGCCCCTTCCTTCTTGGGAACCACAAACAGATTTGAGTAGAACCCCTGGAAGCGTTCCGATTCCGGAACTGGTACAATCACCCCCTGATTCAGCAAGTCCCTCACCGCCCCTAACATAGCCTCCCGGCGAACTGGGGCTGCAGGTATGCTGGAGGGGAAGAATCTGTTTGGCTGCCAAGAGAGAGACTATCTTGTAGCCTGTGGAAATCAGGTCGCAGACCTATTGGTCAGATAACCGGGAGGTCCACCGGGCTGCAAACTCCCAAAGGCGACCCCCCACCCGAGATATTAAACCTTCATGTGGTAGCACTTTTGTTCGCAGGCTTGCGGTTCCAGGGACGCTTCTGACCGTCCGTGGACATCCTGTCGGGCTGGGAACGTTTTGTCGAAGCACAGGGCGGACGAAAAAGCCGCTTGTAAGCGGAAAAAGAGGGCCCTTGCCTGCGGCGTGGGAGTAGTGTACTCTTACCACCCGTGGCATTTTTAATAATGTCACCCAACGAAGCTCCAAAGAGCTGGTCGCCAAGGAAGGGAAGATCCGTCAGGGCTTTCTTGGATGCCTGATCAGCAGACCAGCATTTTAACCAAATCAGGCGCCTCAGCACCACAGCTGACACTGAAGCCCTGGATAACAGAGGGAGAGTATGCAGGGCCGCGTCACAAACGTACTTAAGGCCTTGCACTAGTTGGTCTGCTAGTTCCACGCAGACAGGGGAAGCCTGTTTTTCTCCCAATTCGCGGTGCAAAAGTTTTGCCCACTCAGTCAGTGTCTGCGACACCAGTGCAGATGCCAGTACAGGTCGCACGGCTGACCCCACAACCGTAAACAAGGAACGAGCCACCGCCTCGGCCTTCCTGTCCGTGGGATCCTTGAATGCAGGAGTCCCCTCAACCGGGATCGTGGTTACTTTATTTAACCTAGATACTGGGGGTCCACGACCGGAGGAGCCGACCACTTCTTGAGAAGGCTTTCCTCAAAAGGGTAAAGCACCGCCATGTTTTTGGGGACCGAAAATGTCCTTTGTGGCCGACCCCATTCCCTGTAGATGAACTTGTCAAAATAAATGTCAAATACGGGAACACCTTAGGTGAACGTGCTGGCTTGCGGGACCCAAAGGGACCGATACATCTGCAGAGGGATTCGCTGGCTCCTGGATCTTCAGGGTATCACGCACATCTGTGATAAGTGCTCCAACAAGCGCTTTGTCGCGCTCCCGGACCCGGATGGGGAATCATCCTCTGTCCGAATGGTCCTGGTCAACCTTGTCTGATAGGTCAGAGCAGGGGTCACCAGCCGCAGCAGGGCCCGAGTCTGCATCAGAGCTCTCCCCAGAGGACGGGGGGGCAGGGGCCTTTTATGCGCACCTTTCCTTTCACGCACCGCCTCTATTTTTGCAACAAAAGTGTTAAGGAACACCGTCAGGGTGTCCATGGGCACAGCGCTATCCGCAGGTGACCCGGTTGCAATAGCCTGGATTTCGGGGGAAGAAACACCAGTTTCTGAAGCCATGCTGACCCTACCCTGTCTGCCACCTGAAAGGGGACTTAGGACAGTGAAGGTCCCACCCTCCGGCTGCCGCCACGAGGGGGTGGGGGGCTTCCTAGCGCCAGACTCACCACCCTGGGGCATTCTGTGATGGTTGTAAACACAGGTCTCACGGAAGCAGACCGCGCTATAGAGGTACTGGCAGACCACAGTATAAACTAACAGAACACTAGAAAACGGTGTCACCACCCCTATATCTTGCAGTCCTAAGAAGGATCGCAAGTAATGGCAAATATCAAATAATTATATTAAAAGGGGCCAGGCACTACCTTTAGTGACTAGGAAGGGATGTGTGCAAGTATGTGTAAAGACATAAATATGTAACCACACATACAGCACCACCCGTTAGAAATTGCTGATAATTGTTGATGGTGGGACCCCTCACCATCCACTAAATAGATGCAGGACAGAGGAGTAGGCAGAGCAAGTGACAAGCAAGGCCATATAATTTTGCCCCAGTGGTGTATAACAAAGTTCAATATTAATAATTAGTGTATACTACTGTCTACAGTATATTTAAAATAGCCCAAAAAATGGGTGGATATGCCAAGCACATAAGTACATGTATAAACACTAATATCAACTTATATAGCCATATGCCCAATAAGCAGGTTGATCACAACAACAAGTATATAAACCTAGGTGATATTGTGCAAGCTTATAAGGTGCTAAAGATATATATATATATATATATATATATGTAGGTACCGTATATACTCGAGTATAGGCCGACCCGAGTATAAGCCGAGGCCCCCAATTTACCCCCAAAAAACTGGGAAACCTATTGACTCGTGTATAAGCCGAGGGTGAGATATGCCAGTCCATCCCTGTGTGTGTGTCCATCCATCCATCCATCCCTGTGTGTGTGTGTCCATCCATCCCTGTGTGTGTGTGTGTCCATCCATCCATCCATCCCTGTGTGTGTGTGTGTCCATCCATCCATCCCTGTGTGTGTGTGTGTCCATCCGTGTGTGTGTGTCCATCCGTGTGTGTGTGTGTGTGTGTGTGTGTGTGTGTGTGTGTGTGTGTGTGTGTGTGTGTGTGTGTGTGTGTGTGTGTGTGTGTGTGTGTGTGTGTGTGTGTGTGTCCGTGTCCAGCCTACCTGTGTCCCGAGCCGAGCCTCCGTCCGGTCCCGTCCCGTCCCGAGCCTCCGTCCGGTCCCGTCCCGAGACTCCGTCCGGTCCCGTCCCGAGCCGAGCCTCCGTCCGGTCCCGTCCCAGGATCACCGCTCTTAGTCGGCGCCCATTCCCCTGTTCAAATGCCGCGCCTCCCTGTCTGTGATAGGCGGAACACAATTTCCCAGCAGTCTGTGTTCCGCCTATCACGGACATCCTTTCATCCTCGTCCGTAGTACGAGGATGAGACGATGTCCGTGATAGGCGGAACACAGGCTGCTGGGAAATTCAGTGTTCCGCCTATCACAGGCGAAGGCGGAGCCGGAGGCGCGGCTTTTGAATTATAGAATGGCCGCTGTCTGTCTGCTCGACACGCTGATCGAGCAGGCAGACAGCGATGACTCGAGTATAAGCCGAGGGGGGCACTTTCAGCCTCAAAAAAGAGGCTGAAAATCTCGGCTTATACTCGAGTATATACGGTATATATATATATATATAACAGGAAGTGCTATGATACACAAAAAAGTGGTAAAAGCCACTGAGTGCAATAAGAGCAAAAATGTGCAAAAAATTCAAAAATGTGCAAGAATGTGCAAAAGTTGCAAAATGTTGTGCAAGCAACCAAATATTATGATAACAGGTGAGAAAAAAACAACAAAACCAAAAGTAAGGGTAAAAATGAAAATAAAAATAAAAATAAACTTAATACATAAAGTCCATGGATAAATTCATATATAATCCAAATAAAGTCCTATAAACTGCAGTCCACAACAGGTGAGAGGTGTGTATCCTCAAATTCTTCAGGTAAGTGCAAGTTAAAGTGACTGGTGCTCAGATATATATAATTCAGGTGACTTCCGTGCTCACCCCCTCAGCTCCCCACTCACCAGAACTTTAAGCCCACGCAGGGCAGTCAGGCCTGTAGGTCTTAGACAGCAGGGACTGGTCCACAGAGGGAAGATCCAAAAGAAGGCAGTTATCCACTCTCTTCTTTCTTGGTGTATAAGGAGGGCTAGTGTTGATAGATTGAAGTGTCCTCAGGAAGAAAAAAGGGGCCTCATAGTGTAGTAATTCCAGGTCTCAAAAGGTTAATTTTTTAAAACCATAAACTTTATTGGTTAGCACACCAGAGGAAAACATTTTTTTTTTTAAAACAAATGACATGACCCCTAGGGGGGTAATATACATAGAAGGTACAGTGCCAGACAAAATAAATGATCAAAGTCTTTTTACAGGGTGATAAAAAATTGACACTGTAAAACTTAGACCATAAAAAATATATATATATATATATATATATATATATATAAAAAAAAAAAGGAAATAGAAAAAAAGAGGAGGAAAAATGAGAAGGGAGGTTGTATTTGCACATCTTCTCTAATAGAGGAGTCATCTTACCGTGACCCCACAGCAAATACAGTTGTACCTAGGATCCTCTCCCCTTGCTTATACCGGTTTCATCTAGAAGTACCTCTGCTCACATACGTTTTTATTAGAGATGTGCAAATACAACCCCCCTTCTCATTTTTCCTCCTCTTTTTTTCTATTTCCTTTTTTTATTTTTATTTTATATTTTTATGGTCTAAATTTTACAGTGTCAATTTTTTATCACCCTGTAAAAAGACTTTGATCATTTATTTTGTCTGGGACTGTACCGTCTATGTATATTACCCTCCTAGGGGTCATGTCATTTGTTTTTAAAATTTTTCCTCTGGTGTGCTAACCAATAGTTTATGGTTTTAAAAAATTAACCTTTTGAGACCTGGAATTACTACACTATGAGGCCCCTTTTTTCTTCCTGAGGACACTTCAATCTATCAACACTAGCCCTCCTTATGCACCAAGAAAGAAGGAGAGTGGATAACTGCCTTCTTTTGGATCTTCCCTCTGTGGACCAGTCCCTGCTGTCTGAGACCTACAGGCCTGACTGCCCTGCGTGGGCTTAAAGTTCTGGTGAGTGGGGAGCTGAGGGGGTGAGCACGGAAGTCACCTGAATTATATATATCTGAGCACCAGTCACTTTAACTTGCACTTACCTGAAGAATTTGAGGATACACACCTCTCACCTGTTATGGACTGCAGTTCATAGGACTTTATTTGGATTATATATGAATTTATCCATGGACTTTATGTATTAAGTTTATTTTTATTTTTATTTTCATTTTTACCCTTACTTTTGGTTTTGTTGTTTTTTTCTCACCTGTTATCATAATATTTGGTTGCTTTTTTTCCCTGCAAAGGTAAAGCATAATGGACTACTATGCATCGCATAGTAGCTCATTATGTGTCACTTACCTGACACAGGAGCCAGCGAAGTCGCCGCTGATCCCTGTAGTCCGCCGCGTCCATCTTGCTGGTGGCGTCTCGCAGCTCCGACCAATGACAGCGGCGCAACCGCGATGACGTCACTCCCGCGCATGCGCACGGGAGTCGCGCCTCGCAGCTCCGTTGCTGTCATACGGCGAAGCCGCGATGACGTCACTCCCGCGCATGCGCACGGGAGTCGACAAATTTGGCAAATCCATTCTTGGATTTGCCGCATTTAGTGCGCCTGCGCGCCGCTGTCTACGGCGCATGCGCCGTAGACAGCGGTGCCCATTTTCGGGCAAATATCTCCTAAACCATATAGGTTTAGGAGATATTGCTTGGACCTACAGGTAAGCCTTAATCTAGGCTTACCTATAGGTCCAAGTTGTTTGGAAGGGTTTACTTCCTCTTATTTTTATTTTCATTTTTACCCTTACTTTTGGTTTTGTTGTTTTTTTCTCACCTGTTATCATAATATTTGGTTGCTTGCACAACATTTTGCAACTTTTGCACATTCTTGCACATTTTTGCACTCAGTGGCTTTTACCACTTTTTTGTGTATCATAGCACTTCCTGTTATATATACCTACATATATATATATATATCTATCTATATATATCTATATATATATCTATATCTATATATATATGTGTATCTTTAGCACCTTATAAGCTTGCACAATATCACCTAGGTTTATATACTTGTTGTTGTGATCAACCTGCTTATTGGGCACATGGCTATATAAGTTGATATTAGTGTTTATACATGTACTTATGTGCTTGGCATATCCACCCATTTTTTGGGCTATTTTTAATATACTGTAGACAGTAGTATACACTAATTATTAATATTGAACTTTGTTATACACCACTGGGGCAAAATTATATGGCCTTGCTTGTCACTTGCTCTGCCTACTCCTCTGTCCTGCATCTATTTAGTGGATGGTGAGGTGTCCCACCATCAACAATTATCGGCAATTTCTAGCCGGTGGTGCTGTATGTGTGGTTACATATTTATGTCTTTACACATACTTGCACGCATCCCTTCCTAGTCACTAAAGGTAGCGCCTGGCCCCTCTTAATATAATTATTTGATATTCTGTGATGGTTACTAGCCGTGCCTGTAGTCCCCAGGAGGTTACCCAGTTGCAGAGTGAAGAAAGTGTTGGCAGCAGCTGTAGAAAAGAGTGGTGAAACGATCTTCAGAGCTTGCACCAGCTTTCAGGGAATGGCCATCCAGCGTCCTGTATACACAGTGGACACAGGAAATAGCATGTGATAGCACATGGCATGCTGTCACAAGAGAACTGCGGTGAAAAGAGCACTGGGGCTTCAAAAAAACGGCCACCAATGCAACTAATAGGAAAATCCCATAGAAAATGGCCACTGAGGCTCACAAGGGGAACCTGCTCTGCCCTCAGCCAAAATGGCCACCGGACAGCGCCATGTGGTGACAAGAAAAATCCCAGAACAGCGCTGCCTTCAACCAGCAAAAATACCTCCAGACACCTTTTGAGACCCCCCACACCATAACCAGGACCATCGCAAGCCGCACAGACCCCCTACAGGTGAGAGACCCAGCGATCCCCATACACACACCGCCCACAGCACATGCAGCCCCCCGGGGGGGGGGGAATTGGGACGTGGGAGAGAAGAGAGGGAGGTGAGGTGACCCCCGAATCGACCTCCTAGGGAATGCCCAGCTGCTCAACCCCCCGAGGGAGGGAGAGCCGTACTTACCAGTCCTGAAGAGCTGGGAGACATTCCATCACAGACCCACTCCTGCGCAATAACAGGGTGGCTGCTGGCCCAGTATATTGTGATCCAGACATCAGTAGCCCGGTCATATATCCCGGAGCATTGAAGCTCACCAACCACCTCTGGAGCTGAGGTATGTCGTGGCCTGCCGAGCCTTAGCTGCGACCTGTACACGATCGATGGCCGGACTGGGGGGACTACAAGGATAACTCAACCTGCCTGTCACCCAGCCGGCAGTTGATAGAAGATCCCAGGATCTTTCATTTTGCGCAAAAGTATAAATCCTGCATCAAAAAAAGTCTGCTGGGGCAGCAGGGAGGGTTGTTAGCCCTGGGAGGTACTGACAATTCTGAGTATTGTGTTACAATTTTTGCCTAGTTCTCCTAGTGGCAGGCTAACAAATCCATTTAGTTACAGAGAGGAGCTGTGTCGGTCGGTGAATATTAGAGAAAAGCATTTGAAAGACTGCTGCGCAAATACAGTGTGACATAAAATATTGCAACAACCAGCATCTTATTCTCTAGGGGGTCTACTAAAAAAAAAAAAAAAAAAATATATATATATATATATATATATATATATATATAATGTTTGGGGGTTCCAAGTAATTTTCTAGCCAAAAAAATAATGTTTTTAACTTGAAACCAACACATGTCGGAAAAAGGTTTAGTGTTTAAGTGGTTAAACTCTCTCTTACACACAGTCTATTCCATTGACGAAGTGTTATAATGTTTATACTTTCTCTTCATTTCTTTTAGGCCCCTTTCACACTGGGACATTTTTCAGGCACTACAGCGATAAAAATATTGCATGTATAGCGCCTGAAAAAAAACTGGCCCCTTTCACTCCAGTGTGAAAGCTGGAGGGCTTTCACACTGGAGCGGTGCGCTAGCAGGACGGTTTAAAGAGTCCTGCTAGCAGCATCTTTGGAGCGGTGAAGGAGCGTGGTATATTCACCGCTCCTACCCATTGAAATCAAAAGGGCAGTGTGGCTATAGCGGCGGCAAAGCAGCGCTTTGTGGGCAGTTTAAACTTTTTTCAGCCGCTAGAGGGGGTTAAAACCGCCCTGCTAGCGGCCGAATACTGCCGCTTAAAACTACGGTAAAGCAGCGGTAAAAATAGCACAGTTTTAATGCGGACGCCGCTCCCGCCCCAGTGTGAAAGGGGCCTTAGGGCTGTGGCTTCAGAAGAGCAGACAGAATCCTTTGCATAGAAAGAATTGTGAAACACTTTAGTCAAGATCGCAATAAGGATTCTTGATGATTAATTGTGCAGCTCTAGTGCCCGCTGATTACACTAAGGTGTGATCCAATGTCTGTCAGAGGGAGTCCTGGGTTCTGACACTTTAGACAACATGGTAGGGCGTTGGTCGAGTCTCTTCATGCTAGAAATAACATACAGCCAGAATCTGATTCAATCGATGCATATTGAGTTTCTCTGAAGAAGCAAAGAACTAGCTCTGCAAAACGCGTTGGATTACTCTATGCTTAAGAACATTTCCATGCTCATGTTGGGAACAAGTATCATCATTGGCTTTGTGCCATACGTTATTCACACATCTATTTTAAAATCAATTTGGTCTTTGTGCTCACTTCAGTGACAATCTCATATCCGTAAAAGTCATATTTACTGTAGAGGAATGAATGTTTCCTCCGATTTTTTTTGTTTTATACTATATTCATCAGGATGTGGATACGATAGGTCCCTGGAACTGGTAAAACTAACTGTAAAATGCAAATCAATTTATAACTTTTTTGAAATTAGTTTTCCTGGATTTTTTGTTGTTGTTGTCACTGTTAAAATAAACCTACCATTAAAATGATAGACTGATCATTTCTTTGTCATTGGCCCGATGTTTAAGTAGTTAAACTCGAGTGTAAAATCTACCAGTCAAAAGAAACTCTTTATTTTATACTGTAGAGCCGATTATCTCACCAAACAAATTTTCTGACCAAGTCATCTTCTTGCCACAGCTGTTATCATTTTCTATTTTTGTTAATTTCGCCTGTCGTTCGGCAAATGCATCCTGACAAAAAATATATACATGCATATTTATAGAAAATCAACAAGAAGATAATTACACCCCAACAACTGATATTAAAGTTAAACAATAGACAATATTGTAACTTAAATCGGAGGTCTGCCCACCGCTGCAAAAACTAAAAAAAGTCAGTAGCTGCACATAGTGCAGTTGCTGACTTTTAATAATCGGACACTAAGAGTCCATTCACACAGGGGAAACACGACTACCAGCGCGACTTTTGGAGGCAACTTGGACACAACTTGAGTATGAATAACAGCGAGACTTGGAGTGACTTCAACACGACTTGGGGCGACTTACAACATGAATTTAAGTCGCCCCAGGCCAGGCGACTTTGGCTGTGGCCAGAGAATGAGCTCTCAAGGGTTCCCCCTCCGGGAGCATACCAGGCCCTTAGGTCTGGTATGGATTTTAAGGGGATCCCCCCTATGCCGAAAAAGCGGCATGGGGGTCCCCCCAAAATCCATACCAGACCCTTATCTGAGCACGCAGCCTGGCCGGTCAGGAAGCCTGGCCCGTCCTCAGCATGCCCTCAACATGGGGGGTGGGTGCTTTGGGGGGGCGCCCTGCGGCCCCCCCCCCACCCCAAAGCACCTTGTCCCCATGTTGATGAGGACAAGGGCCTCTTCCCGACAATCCTGGCTGTTGGTTGTTGGGGTCTACGGGCAGGGGGCTTATCGGAATCCGGGAGCCCCCAGATCCCGGCTCCCCACCCTATGTGAATGAGTAAGGGGTACATCGTATCCCTACCCATTCACCTGGGGAAAAAATGTGTCAATTAAAAAAAAAACACAACACAGGTTTTTAAAGAAATGTATCCGGGGGTCTTCTTACAACATCGGTGGTCTTTCTCCGACTTCTCCCGGTGTCCGGCCTCTTCTCCCGCTCTCCGGTGTAGTCTCCCAGGCTCCTCCGCTGTCTTCTTGCAGCATTTTTACCAGCGGAGGAGCCCGGTCTCCTCCGTCCTCCTCCTCTCTTCTTTCGATGTTGACACAGCTCTCTCTTCCACTCTAATGGCTTGTGCGACGTGCGCGGCGACTTATATAGGAATGGGACGTGGTCACCGGGTCATGTCACACCGTGACCCCGCCCCTTTATGATGTCACAGTCCCAGCATGCCCCGGGACTGTGACGCCACAAAGGGGCGGGGTCACCGTGTGACATCACCCGGTGAGCACGCCCCATACCTATATAAGTCGCTGCGCATGTCGCACAAGCCATTACAGCGGAAGAGAGCGCCGTTTCAACATTGGAAGAAGAAAGAAGAGAGAAGAGGGAAGAAGAAAGAAGGACGGAGGAGACCGGGCTTCTCTGCTAGTAAAAGAGCTGCAAAAAGACAGCGGAGGAGCCCAGGAGAAGAGGCCGGAGAGCGGGAGAAGAGGCCGGAGAGCGAGAGAAGAGGGAAAACAGAGTGGAGAAGTCGGAAGAAGACCCCCGATGTCAGAAGAAGACCCCTGGAGCCGATTAATAAATTACTTTAAAAACCTGTGTTGTATTTTTTTTTATTGACACTTTTTCCCCAGGTGAATGGGTGGGGGTACGATGTACCCCATACTCATTCACATAGGGTGGGGGGGCCAGGATCTGGGAGCCCCCTTATTAAAGGGGGCTCCCAGATTCCTATAAGCCCCCCGCCCGCAGACCTCGACAACCAACGGCCAGGGTTGTCGGGAAGAGGCCCTTGTCCTCATCAACATGGGGACAAGGTGCTTTGGGGTGGGGGGGCCGCAGGGCGCCCCCCTTCCCCAAAGCACCCATCCCCCATGTTGAGGGCATGCGGCCTGGTACGGTTCAGGGGGGGAGCGCTCGCTCGTCTCCACCCCCTTTCCTGACCGGCCAAAAAAAATTAAAATAATAATAATAATTTTATATCAGGAAATATCCATTACCCTTTACCACCAAATGAAAGTCCAATTGTCCTGAAAATAAAACAAGGTATAGTCCACCTGGATGCACGAAGTAATTGTCAAGATATGGAATATGCCGTTCAGTTTTGGGCACCAGTTCTCAAAAAGGATATCGGGGAACTGGAGAAAGTGCAGAGAAGGGCAACCAAACTGATAAGAGGCATGGAGGAACTCAGCTATGAGGAGAGATTAGAGGAACAAAATTTATTCACTCTTGAGAAGACGAGATTAAGGGGGGATATGATCAACATGTTCAAATACATTAGGGGTCCATATAGTGAACTTGGTGTTGAGTTGTTCTCTGTACGGTCAACCCAGAGGACACGGGGGCACTCTTTACGTCTAGAGGAAAAGAGATTTCATCTTCAAGTACGGAAAGGTTTCTTCACAGTTAGAGCTGTGAAAATGTGGAATAGACTCCTGCCAGAGGTGGTTCTGGCCAGTTCAGTAGATTGCTTTAAGAAAGGCCTGGATACTTTCCTGATGGTACATAATATAACTAGGTACTAACATAGGTAAAGTTGATCCAGGGAAAATCCGATCGCCTATTGGGGGATCAGGAAGGAATTTTTTTCCCCTGCTGTAGCAAATTGGAGCATGCTCTGCTGGTTTTTTTTTTTCGCCTTCCTCTGGATCAATTGTGGGCATAAAATTGGGTATCTGGATTGTACGATTATTTTTTATTTTATTTATTTGTTTTTAAGGTTGAACTGGATGGACTTGTGTCTTTTTTCAACCTGACTAACTATGTAACTATGTACGGTTTTACTTACACATGTCAAAGCAGAAGATGAAGATAAGGGTTCTGTGGTGAGTACAGACACCATACATTTTTCTTTCAGTGTTGCAGTGCCATGGACAAATCAGGGCGTCTCTGTCCTTATCTGTAACTGATCAACAGAGGAGGCATCAGGGGTCTAAAAGACCTCTGACATCTCCCAAAAAAAGAACCTATCACCACAAAAAATATATATATAAAATTATCCTATGCTAATCTGTCAACACACACTTTGTGTACTGTCTGCATTTCTCACCCCCCTCCTGCACATACTAGGCATAACGTACTCCTCCATCATATGCTAACCATCAAACTTTACATATTCCTCTCCTGCCAATACTGCTCACCATCGTACACTCTGTACTCTTCTACTGCACTTAATTCCCACTGTTATACCCTTCATACTCCGCTCTCAGTTTGTTAATTTGGACTAATGTAGGCAGCGCAGGAGTACTTTGTTCTTTTCTACATACTTCCCACTATCACACCCTACACACTCCCGTCCTACACATACTGCCCCGTCACACTTTCCTCACGCCTCGCCTGCACATAGTGCCCACTGTCATACTCTCCACATTCTTCTCCTGTACAGACTGCCCACAACTATAACCTCTGCACTCCTCTCCTGCACATACTACCTACTATCATGACCTCTACATAGCTCTCCTATACATCCTATGCCCCAGTCACTCACAATTTTCACCGTTCTGAAGGTCGCCTTTAAAAACTTTAGAAGATAGAAGAAAGAGCGCACAGCTGCCCTAGAGTAATAACATTTAACAGGGAACATAAAAACTAATAAAGGTTGCACTCACAGCAAAAGACTTGGTGTTCACAATTAGGCCTCCTCTCACAACCTGTCCCTTGAGATATCACCCGATAGTGTGAGGAACGAGCAAGGCATGAGGGTCAGAGAGTCCCAGCGGCAGCGTCCCACTAAACAGCTCTGGGAGCCGCGCCTGGACCAGCCAGCACTGCGTGATATCAGTCCCAAGGAAGTGACAAGCAAGCCAACTACCAGGAGGGTTGCTAGGACAACATGTTTTGGAGGCATGACCTCCTTCAGGTCACACCCATCCCCTACCACGCCGCACTATATAGGGAACCCAAACCCCTCCCTGGAATGAGATCCTAAAGGGTCCAGGCCAGGAGTATGACAGGAGTCCTTTTTGATATTTACCTTAAACAGTATGTCACCTGAGGGGTTAAATGAAGAGTTGGAAATAGGCACCCTGATTTGCGTAAAAAAGTGGTGGCTCGTTTTTTTTTTTTGCAATTAGTATATTTAGTATTGGATTAGATAGGGCCTAGTTACCTAATGTGGGTGGACCCATCAGCTGGGTTACCTCCAGAAGAAATTGTGATTTTTTATATATATATATTTTATATATTTATTTCATATTAGTTTAATATATTTTGTATGTAATAAAATGAACACTAATTTCAACAAGCTTAGGAGATCAAATGGATTGTTCTGAAATTAATTTAATTGCATATATTTCCATATAATTATATATATATATATATATATATATATATTTTTTTTTTTTTTATCTAGAATACTCTGCAACAGATTGGTTATTGAGTATGGTTGCACAATGAGGCTGCTGGTTACCCACCCCATTGACTGCCGTTTGTGAGAACTCCATACTCCTGGCCTGGTCCCTTTAAGATCTCATTCCAAGGAGGGGTTTGGGTTCCCCATATAGTGCGGCGTGGTATGGCAGGGGTGTAACATGAAGGAGGCTGCTCCTCCAAAACATGTTGTCTTAGCAAACCACCTGGTAGACGGCTTGTTTGTCACTTTCTCCATATCACGGCCAAGATTGATGTCACGTGGCACCGGTTGGTCCAGGCGTGGCTCCCAGGGTTGTTTAGGGGGACACTGCAGCTTGAACTCCGACCCTCATCCCTTGCTTGTGCCCCACACCATCGAGTGATATCTCAAAGGACAGGCAGTGAGAGGAGGTCTAATTGTGTCCATCATGTGAACATCAAGTCCTTTCTGCTGTGAGTGCAACCTTATTGGTATTTATGTTCCCTATTAAACGTTATTACACTAGGGTGGCTGTGCGCTCTCCTTTCTTCTATTTTCTACAGATTTCAGTCCATTTCCAAGTGGATGTCAAAGGGAGCTGCAACCCCTAGATTATGTAAACTATCAACATAGACTGCTTCCTAATCTGTGAAGTGTATGTGGGATCTGAGCTGACTCTTTTTTGTTTTTTTTGCCAATTGCCTTTAAAAAAAAACAAAAAAAAAAAAAACAACTTACCCTGTACAAATACATCCAGTTCCAGACAATGCTAACCAAAAAACACAGACCGAACAGTCTCCTTATCTGCGTAAACCAGCCGACATGGGTCCATAGTTCTGTGGCTACTACCATCACAATGCAAAGTACACTTAAGGAAATCTGCAAAAAAGAAAAGAAAATTTAGTTCTACGATAGGCTCTCAGTATAATCAATTTAATACATTGAGAATGTACTTTACCCTCATCAAGCAAATATCCTAACAAACCGGATATCTGCATATTATCAAAGAAAATATTGGAAGTAAATTTACCAATTTTTTTTATATAATTTTCTGGTCAGTAAAGTAATCCGATCACTATAAAATAAAGCAAAATGTAGCCTTATGAAGAAAAGTAGTAATACTTACCAGTACTACCATTGGCAATGGCAATCTGTGCCCTCTTGCAAAGCTACACTGGAATCGTCAGCATCAAACATGGATGCCTGTGTCCTCAGCTTTGTGCTGCGATTCCAGTTGCTACACCACTAGTGTGTTTCTGCAGTGACAGAGGCCGGTGGGTAGGAATTTAAGACTATTACATTGTAAAACATGATTTAAACTGATCACAACCAGCTTGGTCATGCGATCACAAAATCCTAAGCTTTCTAGAGACATGGTAATACAATGGCATTATGTGGAAATCTTTTAAAAAAAACACGTTAGCCCTAAGGCTGGCCATGCATCATACAATTTTTTTAGATTTACCAAAAACATATAATACGAGGTCACACCTAAACACTATCAGTTTGTATGCAATCAGGTACACTCTTGCAAATCTAAAGGAAATTGAATAAGAAAATGGTATAATATATGGCCAGCTTAAGAGAGCCAGTGTGGTTTAGATCTGTGTTGATCTTATGCTGCTGGCCTAAGGAAAGTTTCCAGAAAGACCCGGATGACAGCTCAGATCTGACACAGATGGGGATCTTAGTTATATAGCACCCTCTAGGCTGCTAGACGTATATAGGTTTTTGGCAGAGTAGATACATTTATGCAGGCTTGGCTGGCAGCCAGGCCTATTTGTTTTGATCTGTGCTGAGAGTGGCTCAGGGAAGTGCTGGGTGACTCACGGACAGACTCACCAGGACCTCCTACTTCTTTCCAGAACATTGTTTTTCTGGAAGGAGGTGAAGAGGGGAGGTGGAGTTGCCTGGGGTATTCTAAGAAGCCCCGACCATTCCCCAATCTGGATTGGCTGGAGGCAGGAAGAAGTTGGAGATGGAGTGCTAGGCCGTCGGTGGCCTTGAAGGGAGCTCCCCAGTCTGGGGGGGGGGGCGACCTTGGGCCTGGGCTCAGGTACGGACGGGACCCTCCTAAAACACACAGGTGTGCTGACCAAGAGGAGCAAGGAGAGGAGAGCAGGAAAGAGCACTGCCAGGCAAGTCTCCAAGGAGGAACAAGTCGCAGCCAGGAGGGCTGGGGAGTAAAGCACAGTTGAAAGGACTGAAGAGCTACACCTGAGAGGACTGGGAGATTAGTCTGAGATGGGTGCAGAACCAGGTGAGAGAACTGTGGAAACATGGGCAGTGAGAGACAGCAGCAGCCATGAGGGCTGGTAGGGTATGAAGATATGGTACTGGGCTCAGTAGCCACAGGGACTGCTGGCACTAAAGAACTACCTTATTTTTGTTGCTACTCTAAAAGTGGCCCCTGCTTGCAAAAGGCATCTACTTTAGGCCTGGTTGAGTCAGTTGTAGCCTACAAATCAGTGCTAGTTGGTCCTGGAAGAGTGAGATCAATTGTCAAGTAAAGTGCATGAGGTATTGAGGAGGAATAGTCTGCAAGCAAGTGTCGTGCTAGAGTGAAGACTGTTTAGTGTATATAGTTTTGTCCGATGTAAATTTTCTTCAATCAACTGGGCATCCCATATACCCTTTTCTCCATCCAAATTAATTCCCCTCAAAAAAAAAAAAAGTGCATGGACTGTTTTCTGTCTAAAGAGTGACTGGAAATAGTGTGCCTGACTGGGCAGGGTGATAGGTGGACTACAATACTCAGCAGCCCTCATGAGGGCAACGCCACAGTTATATGTATCTTTTCAATACAGCAACCTCTTATATACTAAATGGAACCATACAAAAGGTTGTCAAGCTTAGAGTCTTCAGGTTCCCCAGTAGATTTTTTTTGGGTCCACCCAGTTAAGCCCCCCCCCCCCAAAAAAAATAAAAAAAATAAAAGATTTCCTGGTCCCTTAACCCTTTTACTGCCAGGTCCATATGCCGTACGGATGTACAGAAGTGCCCACAGGTGGCCAGGTCAGTACGGCGTATGGACCTCATGGCTTATATGAGAATTGTTCAGCTGACTGCTGAATGTTTCTATAACTCATCAGGGGATTACAACCCGCTGATCAGAGGTATTAACCCCTAATGTGACCCACCCCTACACTGCTGCCTCCCTGTTCCCTGCCACACCCTCTCATCTAAAACTGCCCCCCCACCCCACTCTCCTCTCCCCTTCACACCCCTAGCACTAATTACCCCTCCCCCTCTACCGCAAACTGGCTCCCTGCAGCCACCATCAGTCGGCATCCCTCCTCTTCCACTCCAGCCGGCTTCAGGTGCTGCATGGGGCTTGGGGGGGTCCAGACGTGTGTCCCCCACCAGTCAGATCACCTCCCCGAGCGACATCTCTTCTTCCCATCTCTCCTTCCCTCCTATCCGCACAGATCTCTGATCTGTCAGGCTGGGAAGGGGGGGGAAGCGGTGCGGGTGGGGTGAAGTTGGAGCTTTAGTAAACATGCATTTACTAAACCCCCCCCCCCCCCTCCTGTAGAAGAGAGGGGGCACATGAAGCGATCACTACTGATCACTGCTATGCACCCACGGACAGCTGATACATTATAACACTCGCGGTTACAATATTTCAGACTGTCATTTTCTGAATGAATGGAATCTCTATACAGGACTCTCATTCATTCTAGTAAAGTGATACAGAGAAAAGGGACTATTTTCAGTGCCTTTCTCTGTCTCAAAAAAAGATACGGGGGTCAGTTTAGACCTCCAATACCTCAAAGAAACCCCCCCCCCCCCCCCAAAAAAAAATAAGACTGTAAAAATAAATAAAATAAAAAAAGTCACTTTTTTTAAATAAAAAACAAAACAAATCCCTCTCACAATGGCAGCGCCCGGATGTTGGTGGTAAAGTGACCGTAGTTTTTGTGGTGCTTTTAGCCCCTGCTAGTGGCCGAGGCGCTTCAGCTGTGCTGCCCATTGATTATACACTGCTCCTAAAAGCACCTCAAAGAAGCTGCTTACAGGACTTTTTTAACGTCCTGCCAGAGCAGGATTGTAGATGAGACTTTCTTCAGATGCGCCTGAAAAACGCCTACAGATACCTCAGATTCTCCTCTCGGCCAACCTGATCTGTCCTGATTGCCCAGGAGGAGAAACCGGAAGACAGCGAATATTCATTTGCTATTGTCACAACTCTCAAGTGGGTGGGTTCGGGGTGCAATGCTATGCGCCCAAGCCCAACCTTTTTCAAGCCAATTAGAGCCTAATGCCGGTAGACCCGATCGGAATTTCAGCCAGCAATAAACACAGATGAGAGCTGTTCATCGGAAAATGCGACCGCGTGTATGCTTCATCGGAATTTAGCTGGCCGAATTCCCGCCATCAAAAATTTGAGAGCATGTTCTCAATTTTTCTGCCGGAAAAACTTTCTATTGGAAATTCCGATTGTGTGTATGCAATTCCGACGCACAAAAACTCATGCATGCTCAGATTGAACTACGAGATGGAAGCTATTGGCTACTGGGTATTGAACTTCCTTTGTCTAGTCCCGTCGTACGTGTTGTACATCACTGCCTTCTTGACAGTCAGAATTTGGTGTGACCATGTGCATGCAAGACAGCTTGAGTGAAATCCCATCGGGAAAACTATCAGAGCTTTTTACAACCAAAATTCCGATCGTGTATACGCGGCATCAGGCTCTAATCCTGTGGCTTGAGAGGAAAAAAAAAGCTGCACCTGGTAAGACCCCTTTCCCATGGAGTGGACTCTGAAAAAGCAGATCCACCTGCTTAGCGGGGGAATCTGTCTGCTGCTCCCCACTGAGCAGGCGGATGACAGGTCCCTGTCCGCTCTGCTGATGCAGAGTGGACACAGCTCTCTATTCTCTATGGGATGGTCGGATAGAAACGGACCGCCTGTCCATCTGCTAGATGGATGGGGAGTGGAATCCCCATCCGTCTGTTTTTAGTGGACTGGATCAGATGCAGGCGGGTGTAAACAGACACGTCCATTTACATCAGTCTCTCCATAGAGAACAATGGGTGGTCCGATTAGGCCCACCTGAAAAATGGACAGGCAGACCCGATCGGTGTCTTTGCGTGAAAGGGGCCCAAGGCCTTGTTCACACAGGGCATACACAGCATACCTTTACAGGGCTGCACGGGTGTTGCGTGCATCTCTGTACAGACAGTCCTATTGATGTAATTTGGGATTGAAAGACATTTTGTGCTCTACAAACTATTACCTTGTCTCTTCCCATAGTTATCTAGTTTATAAAACCCTACTAGGCACACTGATATAAAGTTACTTATGAAAACACACACATTGCTGCTAGTAAAACACCATCTTATTTATTTCCCAAGAAATTAGGAAAGCTAACAAAGTATTAAAAAGACATTACAATATCACAAAGCTTACAATCGGAACATATAATACAAGAATATGAAAGATACTTATAACACAGTCCTCCGTGAGGCTTTGCTGCATCGGCTAGGCTCAGACCAGAAGAGGGCCTTCACCATGAGGTTTAGGCCAAGATCACCACATAGCAGGCTCTTGCAGCAAACAGAGAGACAGCTCTCTTTGATGAATCCCTTTTTGATAAACACACACCATCCAAACCGCATCCTACTGCCAGTCCCATTTGCTTTGGACCAATCAGTGTTCACATGACAGCCCTCCTAATATTACTGACTGTCCTGGCATACTTGGCTTCTGTGGCCAGTATTGCAGTCGATGTGCCCAGGGCCGTCTTCGTCATTAATCTCTTTGAAGCTTTGTGCACACCAGGTGGGCTGAAGATAACTCCTTTGCTATGCAGATTCTGCCACATTCCTCTATACCTTTTAAACATGTGGGACTGCAAATATCAATATGGCTGAGTTCGGTTGTACAAACAGATGTGTCGAACTTTAGATATATAACATTACTTTGTTCACTTCCAACATATCCCGCTTTGCGCCTAAAAGGCGCATACCACCCTTCTTCAGACACGGCTCCTATTGAACAGTCCATAACTGTCTTAACGTGTGTGGTTCCGCAACATGTGCTTCCGAACCAGTACCTGTGGCACAGTCCTTAGCTTGTGTAACATGTGGTGGTTTTCAATGTGTGCTCCAGAGACATCTCCCATGGAACAGTCCATAATGGTCTTACCGCGTTGTGCTTCCCAACACGTGCCGCTTTGCTACTACGTGACATACCACCATCCTTCTTCAGCGACAGCTTCCCTGTCACCCTTCTGTATCTTTGGCATCTTCTCCTTTCTGGTATCTTCAGGACAGGATGCAGTACAGGCAAGGGATGTCCATTCACTCACCATTCACCAGCATACGTTCAGAGTAACATATTAACCAGCTACCAAATACTGAGTCTTGAGGAGGGCCTTTCTTGCCCATATTACTAGCCTACAATACCCATAGGTCACACTCTACCACAAAAATAAATCAACTCGTTACCATAATATATACATATATATGTATTACGCATCCCGCTCCCAACCTCCTATAACCCTTTACTGTAAATACGGGTCGGGATTCGGCAGGCTTGCTCACAACGGTATTGCAGGGCTCTGATTTGACTGCAAAGTCTCTAACTTGTACACAGAGACCTTACCGTCAAATCATCCCTCAACTTGCATAGAGAAATGGGAGACCCTTCTAGATAAATATTGCTTAACTACACATATAAATTTACAACAATGACCAAACCCACACATTTCCACCCCTGTGCCTGGATTTCAGAGGTCATGCCCATGGTATACCATGTACCTCTACCTATGGTTAGGTTCAAGGAACCCTCTAGTTCCATGACTAACACTACACCGGTATTCTTTAGGACAAAGAAACAAACTCGCCTATGTCCTAAATAATACCCGGGTGCCTCCTTCCCAGCAATGACCTCTCCATCCAGAACACAGAGAGAAATAACTTCCCAACATTATTCGTTCATCCTCATGTATTGAGCTGGCATACAAAGGACATCATGGTCATGCTTCCGACAAAAGGAAATATCAACCTGCCTCCAGCTTTCATCTTCTCTGATCACGTGTGATATAGTCTCAAATGCAACAAGATAGAATCCCCAGTCAGTAAGCCCATTGATGCCACCAAATATACAGACCGAGTCTGCACTTCTGTATATGGGAACATACAGCATAACACCTTTCACAATCCAACTTAGTACAGCCCATACAGGCATTCGACCACTACTTTGGATTAGTGTAAGCAACGTGTTTTGGCAAAATCTTACTGAGCTAACTCATCAGGCCACTGCCCCTCATACAGAGACGGTACAATCAGCTTGATGTTGGCTGATATTTCCACCTGCCACAGAGTGCACACCAGAGCCAATGACAGGTTTCTGTCCTCTACCAACCTCTCAACATGGTTGACAAAATCCGGAGCCACTCTAACCTGGGTGTTTGTGACTTCGTTGAATGTTATCAAGGATGCCACCAATCTCCCGGGGTAACAAAGTCACGCTCCTTCTCTGAAGCTATGGCTGTGAGTTTGTTCCTCAGGAGGCCGATGTCCACTCCATTCACAACACCCCTCCCAGCTATTATTCCCCTCCAATATAGTGCTGAATACATCCCTCCTCTTTCGGGTTACTCCTCAGAAATAAGCATCCTGCATGGACTTCATCGCATGTCTGGGAGTAAGTCACTGGTACCATGACCGCACTTGATTCAGTGTACACTCAGCACATATAGGGTGATAGGTTTTTATCAACCACAGTGAGATGTTGCAGTGCCATGTGGTGAAGTCATACGGTACCCTGGTAGCCAGCGTTTGTTCCCTTTATTTTAAATGGAGCATGCTCCTGTGTGTATTCACTGGCATTATCTGTGCAGGGTTTCAACCTCTCAGGTGAGACACCAACCGGGCGTATCTTCCCCATGTCTAGTTCTGGTGTCCCGCATGTCCAGTAACCGAAAGCTTCTCTCTAGGACCGCTAGGATTGAGACAACACCCCTACGAGGAAGTTTTCATCCTATTGATGTGTCACCTGGCACCCCTTAGTCTGGCCAACAGCTACCTTGTTATGCATAAGTGCCAGCCTGCCTCCTGGGTACCTGCACCATATTAACTCCGTTACATAAATACATGTCATATGTTAAAACCTTCCTTTTTTCAATTCCTCCTTCCAACAAAAAACACATATTTTACATTTTCATGTTTTGATGGATTGGATGTGTCATATGCCTTCCCCAACCTCCAACCCATTGCACATGTATAAATAACATGTTTGCATTCATCAGGAGAGACTTCAGCAAAAATATTTCACAAGTTCTGTTTCAGATACAACACTCGCACCACATTGTCCATAAGAAAAAAAACAAGTATTAATCTGAATCTTTCAAGTTTTTCTTTTTTCCTCTCCTGATGTTTATCAGAACAAATTTGCGGTGTGGTGTGGCACAGACAAACTGCCAACCAGATGATCATCTGTCATCCATGTTCCAGAAGCCTCTCCAATTCTCGCTCCACTAGGATTCTGGAAGTGAAAAACAAGAGCAGTATCAAATTCTTAACCACAATATCGGCTCGTTTACCATGTTTACTTATAGTTCCCTCCTTGGAACCCAGGACCTTGGCTTGGCTTCTGCAACTTTGACCAAACTAGCCCAACAACCATGACCTCTTTAAGCTGAACCCACTGTAAAATGGATCCTCATGGTATGATCAAAAATGTTTAAAACTGAACGCCAATGTTGCTTCTCAAAAACTTCAAATTTTACAAGCTACAAAGACAATGCATCTATCTGTATCTTTACGATGTATGCACTACCCCCTTTCAGGTGACTGGTTCTAACTGAGGGCATTGTCAATTCCCCCCCCCCCCTTTCAGGTGGATTAAACCTACTACTTTTCCACCTGAACAAAAATAAAAATAAAATAGACGACTAAACCAATATCAAAAAAATAAATTGAGAAGAAAAAAAAATAAAAAAATAAAAAAAAATGTAAAAAAAATTTAAAATCTGGCCATGATCACACAAATAACATGACAAGACCACCACCATACAACAATGACAAACACTCAACTTTTAGTTGACAACATCCATGGACTTTTCTCCTGAGGAGAGTGCTCATTCCAATCTGAAATACAATTAGTTAATGGGGAAAACAAAACAAAAAACAAAAACAAAACAAAGCATATGTATCTCATCACAACATTGTAGCTTTATTTGTAACTCTTTAGTACCATTTATTTTTCATTGTTTGCAAACAATTACTAACTAATGAGCCCATGGTACCATGTGATAATCGATTATGCATTTACAATAGCCTAACCCCTGTTCTGCTATATTTTCCCACTGTTGTTCTCACTTTGACAGACCTGCAAACAAACGCAAATGTTAGTATCTAAAGCCGTTTAACTTCTTCCATGGTCTCTGGAAAAGGAACACAAAGACAGTGATTACACACAATTATCATGACAATTGACTTTTTAAGTCCACAAAGCCTTTCCCATTAATTCAATATAGTTGCCATACCTTTCTATACTACGCAGTGGTATTGGAAATCTTTGCCATATTACTCAAGAAAAATGTCAATGCCATTTGCGTCCAATTACATACAAGCCAAAATGGTAGATTAGCCCAGGGCGCAAATATTGGAATGTTCATCCAGTCTTGTTGCTGGCTGTGCTTAGGGTGTGAACTGTCATTTCTTATCTCTCCTTCAGAACTGTGTAATCTGTCCTGGCTGCTATCTTTCATATCAGGCCTTTGAGTTACGCTGTCCCTGTCCTGGGTGGGGGTTTTCATTGTAGATACCTGTACTTCTGGGGTTTCCTGTTCCATGCTAGCAATTTTAAGGGCTTTATGAAATCTATGTCTATGCCTATTCCATTTACTTTGTCTGAACTTTCTCTGCCTTCCTGTACCTCTGCTTATTACAGATACATCTGCCTTTGACCCTTACTCCCTTTCCCTGGACTCTTGACAGAAGTCTCGGAGGATATTGACAAAATTTTGGTAGGATCTAGCATTCCTCAG
Source organism: Lithobates pipiens (assembly GCF_037356315.1). Lineage (NCBI taxonomy): Eukaryota > Metazoa > Chordata > Amphibia > Anura > Ranidae > Lithobates > Lithobates pipiens. The sequence goes on along the minus strand of NW_027507785.1, from coordinate 192,983,045 downwards.
AGCCATTCTAGTGGGATTGCTTACATAACACTTATTGGCCATTGAGTATATGAAACTTGCATCGTCCTCCAATAAGTCAGGACAGTTTAACACTTTCATATACAATGCAAGATACTCACTGCAGAACAAAATTGGGTCAACTCCTCTCCTAAATTTCATTCGTTGCAAATCACTCATACCATTATCACGACTGTCCACAATACGCTGCAACTCTTTCCTCCGCACCTCTGCATCTGCTACGTTATCATTAACTTGTGCCGATAACTGACCTACCAAAGGTCCTGGTAGCCATGCTTTCAGAAGAGAGCATGCATCTTCATTACTCAAATGGAATTTAACTACTAGAGCTTCAAATTTATTGGACAGACTCATTGGTGATTCCAGGGCATTAAATTCACCCAAAATCTGGCACAAAGTAAGTCTCTCTTGGATTGTAATCAAACTCTCATTCTGCCTTGAAGCGATAGGTGCCATAGCAGACTGTGTTGCATCACGGCCCTTCTCCTCATTGATTGTGCAGATATCGCCCAGCTGGCATGTTCCTTTGTGCTCATTGAGCGATACCATAACTTTCTCTGTAGTAAGAAGCTGGGAGTGTACATTTGCTAATTCTCTTTCTAAAGACATAACCAACTCTTCCATCTCTGACAACTTCATTCGTAATGACTCTAAAAGTTTGCTCTTCATATCACAGTCCATGCTGTAATTGTGGAGCTGTTCTTGTAGCTCACTGTTTCTCTCTGACAAATCTCCTGCTTTTGCCCACAATTCATCCATCTCATCACTGGAGGCTGTTGCAATCTTTAGAAGGTTTTCACTGACTTTCGCTATGTTCTCACCCAGATGCCTCCTCTCTACTTCCCACTTCCCCCCCATTTGCTCAGATATAACTTTAATTCTGAGCAAAACTGCAATTTCATTAGCCAACTTTTCTTTAACTTTTTTTAGCTGTTTGCCCGATAATCTGCTATTATGCTGCTGACACTGAGATAATAGAATCTTATACTGGCTTTCAAGAGTTTCATCTGCACATGAATGATAACTGCCAGAGGCATACTTTTTAACATATGTATACACAAGTTCCATTTTACAACCATACAATCCACACAATACACACTTCTATTTGTACTAACGTACCAACACTGCATTGAGTACTAAACCAAACTCAATTATCGTTAGCTCTTACAACTCACCAAAAACAAAAACAAATCGCTCTTCTAGCATTCACTATTCTTAATTCGTTACCACTTTTACCTGATATCATTCAAAACAATTCAATTTTTGCCTATCCATAGTACAGACTCACCACACTTATTGTGGCATTATCAGCTGCCTTGTATCCGAGCACTTCTGTCCTGTAAGTTCTATGCAGCTTTTAGGATTGCCACATGTTATCTGGGGTGCCATATGAAAGACATTTTGTGCTCTACAAACTATTATTACCTTGTCTCTTCCCATAGTTATCTAGTTTATAAAACCCTACTAAGCACACTGATATAAAGTTACTTATGAAAACACACACATTGCTGCTAGTAAAACACCATCTTATTTATTTCCCAAGAAATTAGGAAAGCTAACATAAAAGTATTAAAAAGACATTACAATATCACAAAGCTTACAATCGGAACATATAATACAAGAATAAGAAAGATACTTATCACACGGTCCTCCGTGAGGCTTTGCTGCATCGGCTAGGCTCAGACCAGAAGAGGGCCTTCACCATGAGGTTTAGGCCGGAGCCATCACCCAGAGTAGGCCAAGATCACCACATAGCAGGCTCTTGCAGCAAACAGAGAGAGACAGCTCTCTTTGATGAATCCCTTTTTGATAAACACACACCATCCAAACCGCATCCTACTGCCAGTCCCATTTGCTTTGGACCAATCAGTGTTCACATGACAGCCCTCCTAATATTACTGACTGTCCTGGCATACTTGGCTTCTGTGGCCAGTATTGCAGTCGATGTGCCCTGGGCCGTCTTCGTCATCAATCTCTTTGAAGCTTTTTGCACACCAGGTGGGCTGAAGATAACTCCTTTGCTATGCAGATTCTGCCACATTCCTCTATACCTTTTAAACATGTGGGACTGCAAATATCAATATGGCTGAGTTCGGTTGTACAAACAGATGTGTCGAACTTTAGATATATAACATTACTTCTTGTTCACTTCCAACAGGGATGTAGCAACTGCATGAACAGAGCCCTTGCTGCCAGTTTTACATCCATGTAGGTCTGCATGCATGTCCCTGAGCTTACACATCCCACACCGATGTCAGATTGGGAACAGCAACTATGCCTATGCAGCCGCTGCATCCCAATTGACATAAACGAGACTGCCTGTATGGGGATGAACGGAACACCTGTGCGGGTAAACATGGCACCCCCATGGGCATACACTTTAGTATGCCACAAGTGAACGAGGCTTTAGTACTAATTTAGCAGGAATTTTGTAAGTTACGTTGTGTTTATGTGCAATATTAATGATTCTAGCATAGTTTTAGTGAAAATAGAGATATGATGAACATTTGTGCAATTACAGTAATGCAGGACCCAAAAAAAATCAGTAGCACTTTTTTTATTCTACTGGCTATGTGCTTTTAGAAAAGGTCTAGTTTGAGGGGCCTTTTCAAATTCTGAAAGCTGTAAGTGAAAAATGAAAAGCGCCAGAGAAATTTTTGGGTACGTTAGATTTTTCACTATTTTGCAAAAAGGTGCAATTTAGAATTTACAAATATTTGTTATTTATTAACTCCATACAGGTTAAGCTTATACATTTAGTAGGATTTAACAGGAATTACATAAAATTAGCTGTATTTTTATCTGCTAATGGTTTTAGTGTATTTTTTTCCAATATATTGGTTCGATAAACATTTGCGCAAATACTACTAATTTATCAGTAACACCTTTTTTTTATTCTAGAGGTCATAGGCTTTCAGAAAAATTAGATTTTTTGTACTCACCGTAAAATCCTTTTCTCTGTAATTCACTCTGTAACAAATGGGTTGTTAGCCTTATCACTAGGAGAATACTAGGCATAGTTGTAACACAAACACTCAGAACTCTTAGTTCCGCCTAGCGGGCGGTCCCTCAGGCTACAACCCCCCCCAACCCTGCAAAGCAGCCTCAGTACGTCAACAAGCAGTATAACGTAAAGATAAGAGGGGCGGGTGCTGTCGGTCGGTGAATTACAAAGAAAATGATTTTACGGTGAGTACTGAAAAATACTAGTTTCTCTTATATTCACCGACCGACACAGGTCCTCTCTGTAACAAATGGAACATCCCCAAGCAGGGGAGGGAAAAACAGCATAAAAAACGTCATCCACCATGGCAAGTGGGAACTAGTGAAACTATGCCTAAAAAAAAAAAAAAATAAAAAAAAAAAAAAACAGTGCGTGAAAAACCACCACAAAAAAACAGGGTATCCTCAACAGGAGTGATCATCCAAGACCGCCAAACTGCAGGATTAATGCAACAGTGCATTAACAATACTGTGTTTTCAACTAAAAAACAGGAAAAATATAAACTGCATAGTCAATTGCAACTACATGGTCGCCTGCAAAACTCTGCGGCCAAAACAGGCATCAGCCGATGCACTAACGTCTACCTTGTAGAACTTGGTAAACGTGTGGACAGACGACCAGGTCGCCGCTTTACACACCTGAGCGACCAACGCTTGGTGTCGGAAGGCCCAAGACATTCCGATTGCCCTTGTAGAGTGGGCCGTGACCGGAAAGGGGGGCACCTGCCCCTTCAAGGTGTAGGCTTGTACTAAAATCTGTCTGATCCACCTGGAAATGGTGGCCGACGAGACCGCCATGCCTTTCTTTGGACCAGCCACCGAAAACCAACAGTGAGTCTGACTTCCGAAAAGGGCCCTAACCACGTCATGAGCGTGAAGGGCCACCTCCTTAGGGTGTTTCGGCTTAGGACACAGAGATGGTAATACAATGTCCTCATTGATATGAAAAGCCAAGAACACCTTCGGGGAAAAAAAAAAAGAAAAAAAAGAAAAAAAAGACGGTTGCGGATGCAACACTACCTTATCCCTGTGGCTAACCAGATAGGGCGACTTGCAGGACAAGGCCGCCAGTTCCAAAACCCTCCTGGCCGATGTGATGGGCACTAGAAAGACCACTTTCTGGAAAAGGGTCAACAGGGGAATCTCCCTGATGTTTTCAAACAGCGGTTTTTGAAGCACTGACACCAGGTTCAAATCGCATTGGGGGTAACAGTGGATGCACCTAAGGGACTACATGTCGTACCCCCTGAACGAAGGTACTCACTAAGGAGTGCGATGCAAGGGGTCGTTGAAAAAAAGACAGCTAAGGCTGAAATTTGCCCTTTGATGGTGCTTAAAGCGGGAGTCCACCGGGACTCCGCGTTTTTTTTTTTTTAAAAGCCAGCAGCTACAAATACTGCAGCTGCTGACTTTTAAAATAGTGACACTTACCTGTCCAGCGCGCCTGCGATGTCGGCACCCGAAGCCGATCTCTAGGTCGCCTGTCGGGTCCTGCCGCCGCCAGCTTGGGTATGGGAATCAGGAAATGGAGCCTTTCGGCTTCATTTCCCGGTTCCCTACTGCGCATGCGCGAATCGCGCTGCGCAATAAGGACGCTCCCCGCTGCCTCTGGGATCTGTGTGTTTCCCAGCAGGCAGCGGGGCACTTGCGGGAAGGGGCGGGCACTTGCGGAAAGGGGCGTAAGTTAGAGAGCTATCCCAGAGAGCTATCCCAGAAGTGGGTGCAGTTACCTGGATTATCCAGGTAACTGCACCCCCCTCCCCCCCGAAAGGTGCCAATTGTGGCACCGGAGGGGGGGAGGGTTCCGATGAGCGGAAGGTCCACTTTAGGGTGGACCTCCGCTTTAATGCCAATCTCTGGTCCACTCCTTGCTGGAGAAACAGCAGGATCCTAGATATGGAAAAAGAGTGCGGATGCCATCCTTTCTCCTCACACATGGAGATGTAGGCCTTCCAGGTACGATGGTATATCTTCCGAGAAGATGATTTCCGTGCTCTCAACATAGTTGGAATCATAGAGTCCAACAGACCCCGGTTCCTCAACACCTGGCTCTCAATAGCCATGCCGTTAAAGCCAGCGATGGTAAAGCAGGATGGAGAATCAGACCTTGAGACAGAAGGTCCTCTCGCAACGGCAGTCGCCAGGGAGCATCTGCTACCAGACGCACCAGGTCTGTGTTCCAAGGACGCTAAGGCCAATCTGGGGCAATCAGTATCACTGGCATCCCCTCGGCTTCCACTCTGCAAAGCAGACGTGGCAACAGTTTCAGTGGAGGAAAGGCATAGATCAGCTGGTACTGATCCCACAGAGCCACCAGCGCGTCTGACACGTCGGCCCACGGATCTCTTGTCCTGGACACAAATCTTGGCACCTTTCCGATTGAGACGGGAGGCCAGTAGATACACATCTGGTGTGCCCCACTTCAGACACAGAATCCTGAATATCTCCGGACGCAATGTCCATTCTCCTGGGTCCAGCATCTGTCGACTCAGATAGTCCGCCTGCCAGTTCTCCACTCCCAGGATGTGGATGGCCGACAGGGCCGGTATGTGTTGCTCTGCCCACCGAAGTATGTGAGCAACCTCCCGTGCAGCGGCTGAGCTTCTTGTTCCCCCTTGGTGATTGACGTATGCCACAGCCATGGCGTTGTCTGACTGTATCCTGATCGGAAACCCTTGAAGTCTCATCGACCATGTGTAGAGGCACAGCCTGATCGCTTTCAATTCGAGCAGATTGATAGGCAACTCGGATTCTTCCGTCAACCAGAGGCCCTGAGCCAACTTAACCCCCATCACTCCACCCCAGCCGGATAGACTGGCGTCCGTCGTGATCACTGTCCATTTCAGAGGAACGAACGATTTTCCGGACTGAATCACCGGGGATCTCAACCACCAAATCAGTGAGTCTGACTGACTGGCTCACCTGGATCTGTCGATCTAGGGACAACTGAGATTTGTCCCATTTTGTCAAAATCTCCTTCTGCAGGACTCTGGTGTGGAACTGGGCATAAGGCAGGGCTTGACAAATTTGCTTGGAATCTAGGAGCCAGCTAAAAAAGTTAGGAGCCAGGTCCGTAACGGCAATCCGGACCTGTCCCTGGTCGGACATGGAGACGAGTGAGGGGAAGATAGCGCGGCCCCCCCCCACCTGTCTCCAAGTCATTGCCCATAGCTCTTAGAGGGACATTTTATTTATTTTATTTTTTTCAAATGACAATTTTTGTTTTTTTAATTGCATTTTAGTGTAAATATGAGATCTGAAGTCTCTCTGACCCCAGATCTCATATTTAAGAGGACCTGTCATGCTTTTTTCTATTACAAGGGATTTTTACATTCCTTATAATAGGAATAAAAGTGACAATTTTTTTTTTTTTTTTTAAAGAATAGTGAAAAAATAAAAAGTTAAAATAAGAAAAAAAATTTTTTTTAATTGCGCCCTGTCCCGCCAAGCTTGCGTGCAGAAGCGAACGCATACGTGAGTAGCGCCGCATAGGAAAGCGGCGTTCAAACCACACGTGAGGCATCGCCGCGATCGGTAGAGCGAGAGCAATAATTCTAGCCCTAGACCTTCTCTGTAACTCAAAACATGCAACCTGCAGAATTTTTTAAACGTCGCCTATGGAGATTTTAAAGGGTAAAACGAGCGGACGCAATTTTGAAGCGTGACATGTTGGATATCAATTTACTCGGCGTAACATTTTTTACAATATAAAAAAAATTGGGCTAACTTTACTGTTGTCTTATTTTTTTAATTAAATAAATAATTTTCCCCCAAAAAAGTGCGCTTGTAAGTCCGCAACACAAATACGAAATACGGTGTGACAGACAGTATTGCAACGACCACCATTTTATTCTCTAGGTTGTTAGAATACAAAATATATATAATGTTTAGGAGTTCTAAGTAAAGGAGAGAAGATGGGTGGGCAGTGAAACCCAATTAGCATTGCTGGCTGTCATACCAACAGCCACCACTAGAGGGCGCCAGATTCCAGAAGGAAAAATAGGACCGCAGAAGGCCTCAAAGCCGGGGGGGGGGGGGGTGCACAGAGACAGGATGCCCCCAGCTGTGCTGCCCCAGGTCGCTAATTCTAGTCGCCAATGCGACCTGGCACCCGGGGTTTGTCGAGCCCTGGCATAAGGTACTGCCTTGAAGGAGGCTACCATGAGCCCCAGTACCCGCATGCAAAAGCGGAGTGACGACCACCTGCGGTTCATCAGCAGTTTTATCTGATCTTAGAGTCTGCAATTTGAAGGGAGAAAAACTCTCGCTTCCCTGGAGTCCAGCAGCAAGCCTAGGTACTCCAGACTCTGGGTCAGCACAATCACAGACTTTGAGGTTCAACAGCCACCTAAATTCTTGCATGGTCTGCATGGTGATCGTCACATCCTCCTCTAATTCTGAGGCGGAAGATGCCCTCAGGAGGAGACCGTCTAGGTATCCCAGGTTGTCGCAGCAACGCTACAACTGGAGCCAGTACCTTGGTAAAGACTCGGGGGACTGATGCCAGACCAAAAGGAAGAGCAACAAACTGGTAGTGGGCTTCCCGACTGCAAATCGCAGAAACTGTTGACGTCGAAGGCATATGGGTATGTGCAGGCACACATCCTGGATGTCTAAGGACACCCCCAGGGAATCCCCTTGATGGAGTGCAGCGACTACTGAGCGAACTGATTCCACTGTGAACCTCTGCACTTTCACAAAGTGATTGAGGGCTTTTAGGTCCAAGAACGGACGTACCCCTTCCTGAGTCTGCGTCAGAGCTCTACCCAGAGGACGGGGGGGGGGGGCAGGGGCCGCTTTTTAGCACCTTTCTTCCCACACACTGCCTCCATCTTGGCAACAAAAGAATTGAGGACCACCATCAAGGTGTCCATGGGGACTATGCATTCCGCAGGTGACCCGGTTGCAATTGCCTGGATGTCGGGGGAAGAAACACCAGTTTCTGAAACCATGCTGACCCTACCCTGTCTGCCACCCGAAGGGGACTTAGGACAGTGACAGTCCCACCCTCCTTGCTGCCGCCGACTGAGGGGCTCTAACCCACCAGACTCACCACCCTGAGGAGTTCTGCACTGTTCACAGCAGTGCCTGTAGACCCCTACTGCTCCCAGGTGCAGAGAAATCCAAAACTGTCGGTGGCCCGCCGTCAGAACGAGCGTTACAACGATCTGAAAAACATGCTCAGACTACATAAAACGGCCGCCCAGGGTCCAGTAAAACAGACAGGAAGCTGAAGCACATGTAGCTGCTTGCAGGAGAACACTGAAACGTGCTCAGGCTTCTAGAAAATGGCTGCCAGTGTTCTCAATAGGGAAGCACTGGGAAAATGGCCGCTTGAAGCCCAGAAGATCTGCTACCCTTGCCCACACCTAAAATGGCCACTGGCCAGCTTCCATGAGGAACAGAGACAGAAACATGGCAGAGACACAGCGCTGCACCGAAGACACAGCCAGACCCCCACAGGTACCTACCAGGAGCAAAACACACAGGATCCAGGCACCACCAGCCAGCCAGTTCCCTATCCAGGTGAGAGCCCTCAGGGATCTTACACACACACACACACACACACACACACACACACACACACACACACACACACCTAGTACCACATGCAGCATCCCCCCCGGGAGGGGAGGGAAGATAGGGACAGGAGAGAAGAGAGGGAGGTGAGGGACCTCCGAATCGACCTCCCAGGGAATGCCCAGCTGCTCAACCCCACCGGGGCAGGGAGAGCTGTACTTACCAGTCCTGAAGTACAGGTAAGCTACTGGCCTTGGCATACTTGGACGCAGACATCAGTAGCCCGGTCATGTGTATGCCCAGGAGCATAAACGCTCACCTCTGGAGCGGAGGTATGTCATGGCCTGCCGAGGAAGGCTCGAGGCAGAAGAGGACTGAGTCTCTGTTAAGCATGCAGCTATCAATCTATTGATGTGGATTACACCTTTTCCTATGTTTTTTGTTGCCACATGGCTACACGTTTACATGACCGGGAGAATCATACCCCTTTCTTATCAGGAAATGAGCACAAATATTTCCTATGTGATTAGATCCATTATTGAAGTACAAAATAAGTTGCAAGACGCTGGTTACCATCTGCCTGTTGCAACAGGTACCGGAATGGGTTAATGTTTACATCTACCAGTTTTTATTGGTACTGCTACTGAGTTTTTTTTTCTCTTGATTACTGGTGACCCTAAACCGGTTGGGAGAGGGGAAGATACCACCACTGTTCTCTGACCCATGGAGGAGACACTATGGACCGGACATACCTCACAATATACACATTGGACAGCGCCTCCAAGGAGCCCCCCTTAGCAAGTTATCATTCCAGTTATTATCCATTTCACCACTGGCGTATAATTTGCCCTTACACACCTTCACGGAAAAGTCATGAGACAGTCCCTTGCAGCCAAGAGCTGGCTACGTATTGCAGAATATGATGGTCTCTTTGAATATCCCAGATATGATAGGCCACCGCATACCACAATAAAGTGGTGAGCAGCTTGGACTGAGCAATTATAGTACTGTGATTGTTGTAGCAGTATAACATGATGACCCGCACTTCTATTGTTTCATGGAACGCGAGAGGCCTGATTGATCCCCTTAAGCGTACCTTGGTGGCAGGCGATCAGGTCTGTGGTGGGCGATCGGGGTCCATCCTCTGGGCTGACAGAAACAAGTGAGGGTAAGCTGGCCCACACCAGTCTCCATGACACTGCAGGGTGGAAATGACAGCAAAACGCCACTTCCGCCCATAGCTCTTAAAGGGCCAATTTATATTATTTTTTTTAAAATGAAAAATATTATATATTTTTTTATTGCATTGTAGTGTAAATATGAGAGCTGAGGTATTTTTGACCCCAGATCTCATATTTAAGAGGTCCCGTCATGCTTTTTTTCTATTACAAGGGATGTTTACATTCCTTGTAATAGGAATAAAAATTACACTTTTTTTTTTAAACAGCGTAAAAATAAAAGGTAAAATAAATGAAAAAATAAAAGGTAAACGCGCCCCATCCCGCCGAGCTTGCATGCAGAAGCGAACACATACGTGAGTAGCGCTCGCATATGAAAACAGTGTTCAAAGCACACATATGAGGTATCACCACGACTGGTAGAGCAAGAGCAATAATTCTAGTCCTAGACCTCCTCTAACGCAGACCATGCAACGGGTAGAATTTTTTTAATTACATTTTTTTTTATTTATTTTTTTAAATTTTACATTTTTTAAAAACCTATGGAGATTTATAAGGGTAAAAGCTTGTCGCCATTCCAGGAGCGGGCGCAATTTTGAAGCCTGACATGTTGGGTATCAATTTACTCGGTGGAACGTTAGCTTTCACAATATAAAAAAAAATTGGGCTAACGTTACTGTTGTTTTAATTCAAAAAAGTTGTTTAAAAAAAAAAAAAAGGAGGTGTGCTTGTAAGTCCGCTGCGCAAATACGGTGTGACAGAAAGTATTGCAACAACCACCATTTTATTCTCTAGATGTTAAAAAAAAAGTAATTTTCTAGCAGAGAAAAAAAAAAAAAAAGAAAAAAAAAGTTAACTTGTAAACACCACATCTAAAAAAAGAGGCCCAGTCTTAAAGTGGTTAAACAATTTGGGTCATTCTCGGGTCTGGTGATTAATTGGAACAAATCCGCGATCATGATGTTGAACTGTGCATCTACGCAGGGCCCCACACTGCATGATATACCGGTATCAACAAAATTTAAATACTTGGGAGTTTGGGTCACGCCACAGCTTTGCGAGTATGTACAGTGCCTTGCGAAAGTATTCGGCCCCCTTGAACTTTTCAACCTTTTGCCACATTTCAGGCTTCAAACATAAAGATATAAAATTTTTATTTTTTGTGAAGAATCACCAACAAGTGGGACAATTGTTTAGTGGAACGAAATCTATTGGATTTTTGAAACTTTAATAAAAAAATTAAAAGTGGGGCGTGCAAAATTATTCGGCCCCCTTGCGTTAATACTTTGTAGAGCCACCTTTTGCTGCGATTACAGCTGCAAGTCGCTTGGGGTATGTCTCTATCAGTTTTGCACACCAAGAGACTGAAATTCTTGCCCATTCTTCCTTGCAAAACAGCTCGAGCTCAGTGAGGTTGGATGGAGAGCGTTTGTGAACAGCAGTTTTCAGCTCTTTCCACAGATTCTCGATTGGATTCAGGTCTGGACTTTGACTTGGCCATTCTAACACCTGGATACGTTTATTTGTGAACTATTCCTTTGTAGATTTTGCTGTATGTTTGGGATCATTGTCTTGTTGGAAGATAAATCTCCGTCCCAGTTTCAGGTCTTTTGCAGACTCCAACAGGTTTTCATCCAGAATGGTTCTGTATTTGGCTGCATCTATCTTCCCCTCAATTTTAACCATCTTCCCTGTCCCTGCTGAAGAAAAGCAGGCCCAAACCATGATGCTGCCACCACCATGTTTGACAGTGGGGATGGTGTGTTGAGGGTGATGAGCTGTGTTGCTTTTACGCCAAACATATCGTTTTGCATTGTGGGTAAAAAGTTAGATTTTGGTTTCATCTGACCAGAGCACCTTCTTCCACATGTTTGGTGTGTCTCCCAGGTGGCTTGTGGCAAACTTTAGACAAGACTTTTTATGGATATCTTTGAGAAATGGCTTTCTTCTTGTCACTCTTCCATAAAGGCCAGATTTGTGCAGTGTACGACTGATTGTTGTCCTATGGACAGACTCTCCCACCTCAGCTGTAGTTCTCTGCAGTTCATCCAGAGTGATCATGGGCCTCTTGGCTGCATCTCTGATCAGTCTTCTCCTTGTCTGAGCTGAAAGTTTAGAGGGACGGCCAGGTCTTGGTAGATTTGCAGTGGTCTGATACTCCTTCCATTTCAAAATGATCGCTTGCACAGTGCTCCTTGGGATGTTTAAAGTTTGGGAAATCTTTTTGTATCCAAATCCGGCTTTAAACTTCTCCACAACAGTATTACGGACCTGCCTGGTGTGTTCCTTGGTCTTCATGATGCTCTCTGCGCTTACAACAGAACCCTGAGACTATCACAGAGCAGGTGCATTTATACAGAGACTTGATTACACACAGGTGGATTCCATTTATCACCATCAGTCATTTAGGACAACATTGGATCATTCAGAGATCCTCGCTGAACTTCTGGAGTGAGTTTGCTGCACTGAAAGTAAAGGGGCCGAATAATTTTGCACGCACCACTTTTCATTTTTTTATTTGCTAAAAAAGTTTAAAATATCCAATAGATTTCGTTCCACTTCACAATTGTTTCCCACTTGTTGGTGATTCTTCACAAAAAATTAAAATTTTATATCTTTATGTTTGAAGCCTGAAATGTGGCAAAAGGTTGAAAAGTTCAAGGGGGCCGAATACTTTCGCAAGGCACTGTATCTCTTAACCTTTCCCCACTATTAGGCCGGATCAGGGACAAATCTAAAATATGGTCAAAACTAAAAATGCCATTGGTAGGCAGAGTAAACCTCACCAAAATGATTTTCATGCTGCAACTTTTATACATCCTGCATAACACCCCTATGGTAGTTCCACTTAAAATAGTTAGGGTCATTAATTCCTTATTTTGGGCCTTTCTCTGGCTTAATAAACCCCCTAGGATTCGATTGGAACAACTTCAGAAACCTAAAGACACAGGAGGGATTGGCCCTTCCCAACCCTTGGCTATATTATTTAGTCGCTCAGCTACAACATATTGCCTAAGCCATACGTAGTGGGTCTGATACAGGGGGAGGAGGTGAGAATCCTACACCAGCCCTTTTACAGCATACCACATGTGGTAATGGGGCTCGAAGCTCTATCATTTGCCAAGTCGAAAAAGACAGGAAGAGGGGGGGGGGGTTTGGAGGCACCAACTCCAGTAGTTCTATTACATAAATATATATTGTTTTTTTAACTTACTGGTTTGCAGGTTCATAAACTGTTGATGTCCATCAAAGGTTACAAAATCCTGGAGTGTGTTGGTGATAGGATGCAGGCTCCCCTGGCAGTCCTTTTGCTGTAAGGATGTTAGTCCTGGTTGTTTTAGCAGCTAGTCCCTGTTGTACATGGTGTGGGAAGCTCCACGCTAAACACCCTGAAACGTGGGGAAGTGATGTCAGCAAGCATCCAGACACAAAGTATAGAACGTACAGGCTACGCGCTTGGAGCTCACAGCTCTTTCTACTGGCCTGTTTGCTCTCAGGAGGAGAGCAACTTAAATACAAGTGCAGGAACTCCAGCTGGGAATGTGGGCAGGAAGTCTGCGGCTGTGGAACCATAAAAGCCAGCAGACCCGCAGATGATATACTGCTTTTTTTTGGGAGATACTAAGATGTCTCTGAAAAACGCAGTGCAGTTAGAGCTATATGGACAATTTTCGGGCCTGGTGATAAACTGGGAAAAGTCAGCACTTCTACCCGTGGATCCACTGGAAAATACAAATTTAGAAGGAATCTCCCAACTAAAAGTAGTGGAAAAGATGGACTACCTGGGGATCGTGGTAACACGGAACCCAGAACAATACATTAGTAATAACTTAGGCCCACTTTTAGTAAAATTTAAAAGAAAAGCTGACATCTGGGGAAGATTGCCACTTTCAGTAGCCGAGCCATGTAACCTTATTAAGATGATCTGGAAGCCACAATTACTCTACGTGCTTCATAACTCCCCTGTATGGATAGGAAAAGAATGGTTTAGAAAGTTAGAAACCCTCTTTAGGGAGTTGATTTGGAAGAAAGGAAGAGCGAGGTTAGGGCTTCAAACACTACAACTGCCAATAAATGAGGGAGGGATGGCTGTCCCACATCCCCGCAGTTATTTCCTAGCTCAACTACAGTACCTGAGAGGGTGTAGTAAAAGAGGAGGAGTGAATGCTAGCGGTAAAATTATGTTATTAGGTGCTCCCAATATCATAATAGAAACTTTTGAGGCAGAAGCCTTCCCGGTTAAATATCCAAAGCTAAAAATGATTATGAGAGTATGGAAAACAGGTAAGATAGTGCTGGGGTATGAGGGTTTAACTGAATATCCCAGGGATAATAAATATCTGCAGGAAATTCAAGCTATTGGGAAAATTAGAGAATGGGAAAAGCTGGGCATAACCAGGGTGATACAACTATACGAGGATAGCACACTGAAATCCTTCTCAGTACTGAGCAGAGAATATGGAATACCAAATACCTTATTTTATACGTACTTACAAATAAGACATGCCCCTCCAAGCCCAATTCAAAACGCAACCAGTGGTATGGCAAAAAATTCCACATGTCCAAAGGTTAATTAAGGAAGGAACCTTTAAAGGCATTATTTCAGAATTATATCTACAGATCAGTACTAGATCTATATCTAGAGAAAATGTGGAAAAAAAATAAAAGGGAAATGGGAGAAAGACATAGGAATTATAACAGAGGAACCGATACTGGAACAAGGGCCATTGGTATCACTCTCTCCATCGCAGAGAATTTCCCATTTATTTTTAGTGAATAGAGTCTATTATACCCCAAAGAGGTTGCACATGTATGGGAGGAAATTAGATGATAAATGCCCCAGATGTCAGGACACAGGAGACCTCATACACATGATGTGGAAGTGTCCAAAACTATATAGATATTGGGTCACAGTATTAGACACTATTAACACAACCTTTGGGACCAGAATAGAATTGGAGGCAAAAATTTGCTTACTAGGATGCATGAAAGAGACATGGACAAACAAACATTATGGTAGCGGTATTGAGGTGCCTGTTCCAGGCTAGAAAATTGATTGCACAAAATTGGCAATCATCAAAGGCCCTGAAACTGGCAGAATGGGTTAATGTAATAAATACGACAGTATGGAAAGAAAGGGCAGTATTTATTAGGAGAGGGAACTTTAATAAATTTTAAATACTGCGGGAACCTTGGTTAAGAAGGATGGGATGCCCACCATAAGGGAGGAATAGAGGAGCGTGGTAAGTGGAGCTTGATCCTATGAGATATGAGGAAGAGAGAAGGAGAAGGAGCAGACAAATAAGAAATAATAACCCTCCCTAGAGAGGAATATAGGAGCGCAGTAAGCGAAACTTGATCTTAGATGATATGATGAGTTAAAGAGGAGTAAACAAATAATAAATAACAACCCTCCCCAGTGAGTTTATAGGAAAGTTGTAAGTGAACTGAAATGAAAAGCAAAGGAAACTGGTGGTTGGTTAAACTAGCTGGGGGTGAGGCAAGGGGCGATGGAAGGGGGGGGGGGGCGAGGGAAGGGGGGGCTGGGGAAGGGGAAAAGTGGGTATTTTAAAAAGCTATGAGTTGATGTTTGTATAAATATTATATTTGTATGTTCAATGGATGTTTTGTACTGGTGAAAATAATAATAAAAAAAATAATTTGGAAAGTCTGAATCAGATGTCAAAAGTTGTATACACGCTATACGAAAATCAACGATTGTTCCTTATTAAAAATTTTACTTCAGATTTTCTCAAAGTTTGTATCCCACCTAAAACTACCTAATCATGAGGGTATTCCCTTCCTATTGCGCTTTTTACCTTTAGTCCCCCCTCACTGGTGGAGGCAAAATACTTTGTAATGCTAGAAACCATTATGAATTACATTCCTGCATGGGCATTTACCACATAGATGTTGTGACTTGGCCTGGCAAAAATGTGCATTCAGTTTGATAATAGGATTTTTATATACAGCTTACCTGTAAAATCCTTTTCTTGAGAGTGCATCACGGGACACAGGAGCTCACTACATAGTGGGTTATATAGGCACCTCTGGTGATTGGACACTGGTTAACCCCAATTAAAGGAGAATTCCTCCCCTATATAACCCCTCCCATATGGGAGGCACCTCAGTTTTGTAGCAAAGCAATAAGAAACCACGTAAAACCCAAGAGGGGTGGGAGCCTTGTGTCCCATGATGTACTCTCAAGAAAAGGATTTTACAGGTAAGCTGTATATAAAAATCCTATTTTCTTGATCATACATCATGGGACACAGGAGCTCATTACATAGTGGGATGTCCCAAAGCAATGCTCAGATTGAGGGGAGGTAGACACAGATCATAATTATAGACCGCCATGGGTCGGAGGACCTAAACTGCAGCCTGCAGTACACTGCGCCCAAAGGCGATATCCTCTTGTCCTCAGACATCCACCTGATAGAATCTGGTGAATGTGTGGACTGATGACCAAGTTGCAGCCTTACAGATCTGAGCCAGGGAGGCCTGGTGATGCACTGCCCAAGAAGCACTTACAGCCCTAGTAGAGTGCGCTTTCACTTGAAAAGGAGGGATTTTCCCTTTAACACTATAAATCTGTCTAATCCACCTTGAGAGAGTGGATTTTGATGCCACCTGGCCCTTCCTATGGCCTTCCGGCAAAATAAATAGGCAGTTTTTCTTATCCGAGTCGTGGCTTGAAGATAGATACTAATTGCCCTAACCACATCCAAAGTGTGCAAAGATTCTTCTTCTGCGGACTGTGGGTCTGGAAAAAAGGATGGTAGGATTACATCTTGATTTAAATGGAATCCCGAAACCACCTTAGGTAGAAAGGACCTGTTGGGGCGCATGACCACCTGGTCCTTAAGAACAATTAGATACGGCTCTTTGCTGGAGAGAGCTGCTAGTTCTGACACTCTTCTAGCCGTGGATATGGCTACCAAGAAAACCAATTTTTTTGTCAAAAGAACTAATGAAGCCAGATGCAAAGGTTCAAAAAGGTTGCCCCTGCAAAGCCGAGAGAACCAAATTCAGATCCCATGGGCATATCGGAGGTTTGACTGGCAGCCTTATCCGCATAGCCCCCTGGATGAAAGCCTGCACCAGGGAATGCGATGCAAGTGGCTTCTAAAAAAACACTGACAAGGCAGAAATCTGCACCTTGATAGTGCTTACGGCCAAATTCATTTCTAGGCCTGACTGGAGGAAGGCCAAGATCCTGCTAATGACATACTTTCTAGGATGCCATTTCCTGAGTTCACACCAGGAAACATATGCCCTCCAGATTTTGTAGTAAATAAGCCTGGAGGCCAGCTTTCTGGCATTAACCAGAGTAGAAAGGACTGGCCCTGAAAGCCCACGGTCTCTCAGAATGTGGGTCTCAGCAGCCAAACCATCAAATTCAGCCTGTGTAAAGCAGGATGGTAAATTGGACCCTGTGAGAGCAGATTGGCCGGAGAGGGAGGATCCATGGCCTGCCTACTGCCAACTTCATGATCTCTGCGTACCACGGTTGCCTGGGCCAAGCCGGGGCTACCAAAAGAACCGATTTTGTCTCCCTCTCGACTCTTCCCAGAAACCGCGACAGAAGCGGGCACGGGGGGAAGGCATAAATCAGATTGTACTGATCCCAGGGAACTGTCAGAGAATCTGACCCCTGAGCAAGTGTATCTCTTGTTCTTGACACGAATTTGTCCAGTTTTCTGTTGAACCTGGACGCAAACAGATCTACGTCTGGAGTACCCCACCTGCGACATATGTCCAAAAACACGTCAGGGTGCAGAGCCCATTCTCCTGGGCACAACTGCTGGTGGCTCCGAAAATCCGCCTGCCAATTTTCCACTCCTGGAATGAAGACTGGGCAGAAAAGCATGTTCCATGCCTTTCTGCAGACAAGTATGCGATTCACCTCTTTTTGCACAACCAGACTCCTGGTACCGTCCTGGTGATTGATATAGGCCACTGCTGTGGCATTGTCGGACTGAACCCGAACAGGGAGACCCCGTAGTCCGGAAGACCACTTTATGAGAGCCATATAAACTGCCCAGATCTCCAAGACATTTATGGGCAATAGCTTCTCGATCGCAGACCATTTCCCCTGCGAGCACGTCTCCTCTAACACTGCTCCCCAGCCTGTCAGGCTGGCATCTGTCGTAATAACCTTCCATGGAAGAGGAAGAAAAGTTTTGCCTTTCAGCAAATTCTCGGTTTGTAACCACCAGACGAGACTCTTGCGTGTTCCTGGGGATAGACGCATAGGAAGATCCAAGGATTGGGGCTTTCTGTTCCAAGCCGCAAGGATGCATCTTTGCAGAGGCCTGAAGTGGAACTGGGCAAATGGAACAGCCTCGAAGGAGGCGACCATTTTCCCTAACAGTCTCATGCACAACCGAATGGGGGAAGATCTCCTGCCCAGAATTAGGCGCACCAGATCCCCGATGGCCAAGGCCTTGGAAGAAACACCTTGCCCTGAGCGGTGTTGATAAACATACCCAGGTATTCCAACCTGGTAGCAGGCTGTAGGGACGACTTTTCTGGGTTTATAATCCAACCTAGGCGTTCCAGGTGTTCTAGCGTTCTGGAAACACTGTGGTTCAGGAACACTACTGTTTTCTCCATGAGAAGCAAGTTGTCTAGATAAGCCATGACGGCTATACCTGAGCTCTTAGGTTTGCCAAGAGAGGGTCCAGAATCTTTGTGAAGACTCGAGGGGCCGTAGCTAGCCCGAACGGCAAGGCCACAAATTAAAAATGGCGCCGCTCTACCGCGAACCTTAGATTACTTTTGGTGTGCGGGAAAAATTGGCACATGGAGATATGCATCCTTGATGTCTATTGATGCCATAAACTCTCCCCTTTGCAGGGAGGAGACCACAGTGCGAATTGACTGCATTCGGAAGGACCGGACGTGTAAAAACCGGTTCAGATCCTTCAGATCCAGGATAGGTCTGACACTTCCATTTGACTTTGGAACGGTGAAGATATTCGAGTAAAACCCTGAACCCTGTTCTTTTGGGTCCACTTCTACTATCACCCCCTGGGATAGTAAGTGATCTAAGGCCAGAAATAGCGGTTTTTGCTTTACTGGGTCCCTGGGGATCCTTGACCTTAGAAAGCGAGAAGGTGGAATCTCCAGAAACTCTAGCCTGTAGCCCAGAGATACCGAAGAGATCACCCACTTGTCCCGGATCTCTTCCCGCCAGGCTCCTGCACACTGCCGAAGCCTTCCCCCCCACTCGGCAGAGCGGGGGCACCCCTTCACAAGGAAGCTTTTGGGCTCTGCTTGGCAGGCTTTCGCCCCCCAAGTCTTTTTCTGCCCCTGGGCCCGGCCCTGAGCCTTTCCTGTAGAGGAGGGTTGAGAAGGCCGTCGCCACTGCTTAGAGCTTGATGCTCTGGGAGAGAGAGAACGCCTAAATGATGGACGTTTGCTCCTTTTGACTGGAAGGAGAGTAGACTTACCCCCTGAAATTTTTTGGACGAATTAGTCTAATTCTTCTCCAAACAAACGTTCCCCTTTAAACGGAAACCCAATCAAATGCTTCTTGCATGATAGCTCAGCTGCCCAATTCTTTAGCCATAGGGCCCTTCGCATGTGTACCAACAGGAGAGACAAAGGAGATGCTTGTTGGACAGAATCCAAAATCGCATCAATCATGAAACACAGAATTTGAGGTATTTCTGCATAATTCTCCACTTCCTCACTGGGAAGGAGGCCAAGCATCTGCCTAACCTGTTCCTTGAGGAACTGACAACCCCACGGCTGCGACTTTAGGTTGCACTACAGCGCCAGTCATGGAAAAGGAGGCTTTTAATAATGTTTCCAACCTCTTATCAGTTAGATCTTTAAATACCTGAGCATTATCCAAAGGACAGGTCAGGTTTTTATTCACACAACAGCCGCATCGACAGATGGGACCCCCTATTTCTTGGTGAAACTTTCCTCCAGAGGAGAATGCATAGAAAACCTTTTAGGAGGAGTAAACAGTTTATCGGGATGTCCCCAATCCTCATACGTCAATTTATCCATTAAGGGATGAATTGGAAAGGAAAAAACAGTCTGTGGGACTTTCCTGACTCCCAGGGAAGAAACAGAGGACGTAGCGACTTCAGCACCGGGCATTCTGAATGTGGTACGCACCAATTCAGTATAATACTGCACCTGTTTTCTGAGCGCCTGTGAGGAGGGGACTCTCTCCTCTTCCTCCGACTGCTCAAGATCCCTGTCCCAAGATAGGGATCTCTCCTCATTGTCAGAAGAATCATCTGAAAGAGGAATCTCAGCAGAGGGAGGGGATCTACCCCTTTTCCTGCTATCTTTCAGGGAAGCAGAAATAAAATTCATGATTCTCCCTTCAAAACCCTCCAATGTAGCCCTAAGGGAGTCCTCAGTGACGTATACCGGGGCTGAAATATTAGGAGAGGCTGCAAAACCTGACAGGGGCACTGACTCATCCTGTGAGGCTGGCTCCAGTCTTGCAGGGGGGGGATGTTAACTTACAGGCATTTTTAGAACCCCTGGACCTAGGCGGTGATTTACCAGTGCCCTTGTTACCTCCCCCTGAGACCCTCTTACGAGGAGACATAGTCCTAAGCTACAAAGCAGAGGTACTAGTATAAAGTGCACTGTTGTGCTTAAAGTCTCACAATAAATATACATGCTTAATACTGCAGAACCTGATGCGGAGTAGGTGTCTAAGGTTTGCCTGGATCCAATCCATTGGGATGCTTACTGCCCACAGCTCCTGTGTCTCATACTTACAGCCCCCTGACACTCTGAGCTTTTAAAACTGCCGCCTGGCGCAGTACAGCACTCTGCACACCAACGTGCACGGCTCACAACCACACCCCCCCTGCTCCACTAGCCCGGGAGTGCGCTCGGCGCGCGTGCATGAGGACCGCCGGAATCCAGGGGGGGGGGGGAGGAATCTCCATCAGAGCTACGTGGGACCCCCAGACTACGTGGGACCCTTGTATTACCTTATTGTGGCAGGGACTGCAGTGGATATATGAGACCTCTGGAGAACCAGGCTTCACTGAGCGTGTGTACTGGAAGGCATGTAAGTATGCATCAGCCTGCTCTTACTCCCTCTAGTGGTGGAAACCAGGTAAGACATACTACTACTCAAGTGAAGAAATCCATAATATAATTATATATAGGATTAACTTCCCTTACCTGTCCTCGCCACAGGAATTGCTGAAACAGACAGATTCCAGCCTTCACCCATCACCGCGGGCAGAGTTGTGCCAACCTTCAGGTTTTTTTGGGGTTCTTTCTCAGAAGAACCTCCTACCTGGACCTTGTAAAAGACTCTGCCAGAAACTTTCGTGCCACTATGTAAACAGTACACCAAGTCTGGTTTTCCAAGAGCACAGTCTTCCAATAGGAGAGGACTTACAGGCCAAACCTCGTTTCTTCGGATGACGAGGCCCGGGTACCATACCATCTTGGGAGTCAAATATCGGCCCGAGATATGGATCCGGTTTGTTGTAGCCCTTAGGCCCCCGCAGGGACGTGTACAGAGCTTTCTTCATAGCACGTTTTACGTGACCAACCACCATAGACACTGGCGAAAAAACTGAGGTGCCTCCCATATGGGAGGGGTTATATAGGGGAGGAATTCTCCTTAATTGGGGTTAACCAGTGTCCAATCACCAGAGGTGCCTATATAACCCACTATGTAATGAGCTCCTGTGTCCCGTGATGTATGATCAAGAAAATACAATTTGGGTTACTGGCTCTTCGCCAGATGAGTTCCATCCAAAAGTAACTCTGCCCAACTAACTCATGAAGCTAAAGTAAACCTCAAACAGGACATTTTATCTGAGACAATAAGCAATACTATAACTAAAGGGGATTTTAGATCTCTTCCCTTACCTTTATTTGGTAATCCCTAAGCTTCAAATCCTGCATCCCCATTGTTCACAAGCTCCTTTAACATAGATCCCACAACCAATTAAAAATCCAGTCAGTGCAGATTACAGATCTATCACTTTACTAAATGAACATTTTAACACCTATGGTATATTTGCTAGCAGGCTGAAATAATTCTCTCTCTTTCTCCTCCAAAAGAATTAAAAGGATTGTATACAATATCACAAAGCCTCCGATAATATTAGAAACCTGGCATTGAGAAGAAATCCTAATTAATACCCTTACAGCTTGACATTGAAAAGGCCTTGGACACCATATCTTCATCAGTCAGTCATACTTGCTGTGTTGGCCTAGTTTATAATCTCAGGTCCATTTGTACCTCAGAATGGACCCAACCACAAAAGGTTGTCCACTTTTTCCCCACTTTATTTTATTGTGCTGCCCATCAAACCCCTGGCAGCAATGAGTATCAGGTATGTTGATATTATAGGACCAAAGATGGTTTACAAGATTATAAAGCAAGATGATTCACACAGGATATGCTTCCGTCTGACATAAACCAT